>NW_019525119.1:324653-339280 GCF_002814215.2 Seriola lalandi dorsalis
CACCACCACCACCACCACCACCACCACACCCCAGACCCTCCACCCTCCCACCCACCCCCTCATCCGGATGCTGCTATAACCACTGACAATGCAACAAGCTAATTAGGAGATTTACTGTGCTAATTACACATGCACAGAAGTGTTGCTGGAGATTTCTATTTGGGGCTCGGCTCTGTGCACAATTTCCCCTCGATTAAAGGCAAATGTAGTATGTAAAACTGTGTGATTGTCTTTTACACCCCTGTGTGATGTTGATTCACTATGACACCCGACAGGCAGCTGGAATGGCTGAGGGCCACCTGACTTCCGAGGGCTGTAAGAAAGAGATGTGCTCCAAGCCCCTGCAACCAAAGTGAGAAATGAGTTGTGCGTTGAGCTGAGGGGATGCTAGACTGGAGATAACACCCACAATCCATAACATTCTGGTCTACTTTCTCTGTCAATTAAGAGACAAGGAACAAGACGACTACAAAGGCAACAACAAGCCTACAGTATGGAACGCCCGCCCAACAAACCCAGCAGCTTCTTTTTGATATCAAAGTCAGGTTTTACTGCAGAGCTTTTCAAAAGTTGCATTGAGCCCCAAAGGAGGAATAAAACAGGTATCAAATTTATTCTCAAGAAACGGAAATGGCAGTGTTATTTTGAGTAATATTCCCCTGAATCTTACACTATTAGGTACTTAAAATACTTCAGGTGAACAAAAAAAAATCTGTGACTTCTATTGCTAAACTCTGTGACCTTGTTCAAGCTGAAATGAACACAGTAAAAAAAAAAAAAAGCAAACTCCTTTAGCTGCTAGTTGCTCCCAGCTATTTGCTAACTGATAGCTGTTTGGTGCTGGGCAGTGTCACAGTCCATTCATGCATTCATTCAATCTCTGCCAGCTTTTTAAAAAAATTTTTTTTATTACTAATTCTCTGTCATTTCAGACCCTGCCACGCCCTCCTGCCCTGCAGCAACCCCCGCTTTCCCACCTTTCAGTCACCCGACTCTTCCCAACCCACCTGCTCACCAGGTTCTCCTCCCTAATCAGCTCTTAGTATGTGTAACAGCTCATTTCCACTCATTCCCAGACAGATTGTGTATTGTGCCTTCCATGTCGTGCCCTCGCTTTTGTCTGCTTTTGCCTGGTAAATCTGCCAACCTGTTAATGACCACTGCCCACGCTTTGACTTTGCTTACTGTTTGCCCTTGCCTGTATCAGCCTGCTGGGCCTTAATAAAGGTGAACTGTTTTACCAGTGTCTCGCTACAGAGGCCTCCTAAACCTGAGAGTATAAAAACAGCTCCTTCCTGTGATCTGAAAGAAACTAAAACTCTGTAATGCTGAAGAAAACCTGCAGAGCTGGGTGGAAACTTTCTCTGGGTTCGTTACTATGATTGACATTGTTCACATAATTACTTGATCCATTGCTAATAGAGTCGTGTGTTAAAGACCTTAACTTGAGCCCACACAATTAATGCAAAATTAAGGATTTAGAACAAAGATAGAAAGCTGAAAGCTTTTAAATGTTTTAAGTTTAACTTTTTCTTTTGCTGATTATACGATTGAAGGGTCGATACATGCTTGGTGAATTTTCTTACCTTACAGGCCAGCTGTGTCCTCCTGCTCCCAGTGTTTATGCTAAGCTAAGCTATGCAATTTCTGATTGTAATTTAATGGACAAATATGAGTTGATTTTCTCATCTAAAGTGTCGCATAAAAAAAAGAAGCAAATAATTTAGCGTTAGAGTGTCTTATACGTGCAGTAATTCTACCTCTAACCAGAGCTAAGTGTACAGCCATTTAAAGACTGCAGTAGCAGCATGCCTCCTGATGCCTTTCTGCCTTATTACTGGCAAAGGCCGAGCAGAACAGCAGAAAAAAAAAGCCTTGAAGCCCACAGGGTCTCTAAATATTAATGAACCTCTCCCTCGCGCGGGAATAGCAGGAGCATCTCCTTTTCTTTTCTCTCCTTTATTATGCCCGTTTGTTTAATTAAAAGAGTGTGTTTTAGGGAAATGAGCCGCTGTCGACAGCCTCTGGGGAGATTCACCAGGACGTGAGCTGCTGGCATTTAGATGGAGAAGCCGGGTGAAATTGATCAGACCTGAGACCTGGTGGAAAATTGTATTGTTTTTTAAGCCATGTACAACTAATTAGCCGGGGTGTGACAATCTGATCATTTAGATATAGGAGAAAAATAAAGACAGCTACATGTAACAAAATAATAAAAAATAAAACCAGCATGTTCGTGCTTTTTAAACATCTTTAACATGAAAGCATTATGCTATACAACTACTCATGAAGCGACTGGAGGATGTAAGGAGGAGAAATGTAGTCCAGCTGCATAAAAACATGGCCTTAGGCAGCTTTTAAGCCGCGCAGTCCTTCATCATTAATAAGAGCGAGGTATCAGATAAGCTCATCTCTTCCGTAACAATAACATGAGTAAACAGGACTTCCTTTGGCAAGAATCATCCTTGACTCGCTGTTATATCTTCCAATTTCTCCATACTTTATCCTTTCAGAATCCAATTCACTTCAAGGCTCGACATAAATGAGCCCGAGCCTCAATTTGAACAGATACAGCAGACATAGAGCTTTTTTATTTCCACTATATAACACTGACAGGTTTGTGGAGAATATGACCACACTCGAATCCCTGTTTTAATTGCTTTTCAACAGCGGTAACAAAGGAGTAATTTAGACCACATACAATAGCATTCTCAGCTGGCCTGCCCTAGTTATTCCAAAAAGAAACTTTTAATTCAAAGTGCTGTGTAGATTAATTTTCTGATATGTTAAACATTGTTCTGCATACTAATTGACACCTTTTTTTATTGTGCAAAGCAAGTCTTTTCATGGAGGCGTAATTAAAAGGGCTGGCGAGGCTTTTATGGCACACGTTAGAACAGAAATTAGCCAATTACCATTTCTGTTTGAGGGGTGAAATGACCATCACAGCGCCTGACTCCCTTTTATGTGTCCCACTTAATGGTTTTTTAAACCCCCCCCCCCCCCAAATATTTAGTATTCCAAGGCAAAAGAGAGAGACGGAGAACTCATAACCAGGCCAATATATCTGTCCTCAAACATGTGCAGGAGTTACATTACAAACGCAGAATTTATTTTTATGTATTTGTTGATTCATTTTAAAAGAAATCCACCAATTTTTTTGATTTTCAGCCAGTGACAGAATTATTCATCGTCTCTCACTCAGTCATGTTACAGGAGGCACTGTGGCACAAAACACTGTCCAGATGTCTGGACCGTCAACCTCAATAAAAACAACTTGTAGATCAACTTTGGATGTTACTACCCATGGCTTTCTAAAATAAGATTTACAATGTTTGTGGCTCTCAGCAGTCTCCCGGGAGAGGAAGAGTACTGTCTGTGGTAGGTGGAGTAATTGCACCACCCTGTGGTTAAAAGTGGGTGCATCAGGTAAAGAAGGAGACCTTATTCAGCCGCATGGAGTGACTGAATTTGAATTGAGAGCAGCTAAAATCAGCAATACATGCAGAGTCCCCTTCCACGCTTCTTGTCATTTGTATGTTTGACCTTCACTGCGCAGGATGATGTACGGTCTGTGCAGAGTTTCTCTGTTCTCACCTTAAATCTCACTTTAACATGTGAGCAGGATTTTGTGACGCTGCAGTAAAGTTAGGAAGCCAGTTGTGGTCCAATGTGCATCTTACACAAATGTGATGTGGAAACTTGAAACCTCCTGTGCACATATACACTGCAAATGCAGTAGGAGACATCTTGTTTCCAGCAGCCGAATTATCTGCAGAGGTGCCCTCCTCTCCGTAACAATCACATCAGGGAATTAAAACTAGTAAATGAATAAAGCAGTTACATTTTAAAAATCATTGGACACAGGACAGGACTTCTGCAGGGAGCTGAGCTGTCTAACATTTGCCTACACTAACTCTGATAACTTAAGATCCAGATGTCTGATGACTAAAATCGCCGACCCATGAGCATAGGAGAAAATGGACAGTGAATGCTCGATATTTTACATGTCTAAATAAGAACAAGCAAATTTCTAATTACAAGTACTGACAAGAAAATGTTGTTTACAATTAATATTAGAGGGACAATTCTTGGTCTTCTTCCACTGAAGATCTCAATCTCTGTGAGTTTTCCCGGACCTTGAATTTTTTTCTTACATGTTTACAGCAGATAAAGATCTAATAAATGGCTTCGAGGGATTTTACTCTGGCTGCCCTTTGGACATTCCTTTGTTTGTTTTCATGTAATCCCTCCTCAACCTCAAACGCCTGCTCCCTGAACAATTTAAATGGATTATGACAGTTAGGAAGTTGCGTGGGTAACTGCCAGATCGGTTTCCCAGACACGTCAGCTCCTTGTTGGAATAATGTAACAGTCAGATTATCTGTAAGGTTGTGGGATGGAAATGCACCACAGAAACACAGTGACTGCAAACGGCTCGACAGACAAGGAGACATTTCTGCTCTTCTGCCTTTTAGCCACTAGATGTCACAGTCTGACCACAGATCTCATGTCGCTCATGACGACAAACACAAAGTGCAGAGAACATTGTCCAGTTGTTTTGTCGTGTAAGAAGATTGAAAGGTTTTTTTTAATAGTTTTAGATGATTATGTAATGGAGCATGTGGCAATGAGGAAATAACAGCTGAGGGATTGTCACGCTATGGCCTGTAGAAAGACTTCAGTAGGCCCCAGAACACTGCATTATATAGCTTGCGTTGTATGAAATGTACAAACATGGACCCCTTTAGAGAAACGCCCTGGGGATCCTGCCAAAGGGTCAGCAGCTGCAGTCAGGCCAAAAAAGCAAAGGACGCGCACACGCAGGATGTCAGTCTGCATGTCGTGATGGTGGACTGACAGGGAGGAACAGAGAGGGGATTTCACACAGGTGTGGAGCAGCGCAGCTTCTTGAATCACTTGTTCTGGAGGTTTCATTTCACTACCGTTTCAGTTTCACAGAGACAGAGTGAAGCTTGTTTACTTGCTTGTATTGTTCCTTTGTTCAGGTTTGTCCTCTCTTCTGACTGTAACACACACTAGCTGTCTCAGTCTCAGGACATCTGCACTCTGGGCTGGTTTCCACTGAACGAATCTTGGTTTCTTTGGAAATTAATGGCACTACCAGGGGGCTCATTCCTCTTCTGCCAGCCTAGATCCGCTTCTCTGTATGTGAGCTCACCCTGATTTCACAAAGTGCCATGGCTTTATTCTGTTTCAGAGTCCTTCCACAATTAAAAAACAACAGATGCCTGTTCGTCATTAAAAAATATTATGTTCAAACATTATTGGTCTGTGTTATGCTGAGCACACAGTTACACGTTCCCCATGCTTCATATACCAATTGTCATTCTCATAAAGAGCCAAATAATTATAAAGCATTGCAGAGTTTTCCATAATCAAAGTGGAAAAAACCTGTTTCATTCACCTCTCCGTCTGCCAACATATTAACCTATCAGCTATTGGCAAGAAAAAGTGTGAATTTCTTCTGCTATTTTGAGCTTTGACAACCCCGTCTGAGGGAGTACTATACAGTAATAATGCTTCCTTCATGTTAAGTTTTCTGTAGCTTTACCTCATAAATAAAGTCACTCTTTTGTCTCACAGCAGTACTTTAGAGTGCCTTTATTTTGAAGGTATAAACTTGTTGGGCATTATTGTATGTTATGCTTTCTTTTATTACCTGCAATGTGTTTTTTAACACTGTAAAGCATTTTATAAATGTGTTGGTTGGTTATTCAGGAATTATTTTATGTTAAGCTACTGAGAGAAGTGAAGACTTTTCTCATGTTGGATGACTGGCTTGTATGGGAGCAAAGAAAAGCAGCTGTACTAATAAGAATTTCTTTGTTGAATTTTTTGCACCACTAATGTATTGAGTCACACTTGGAAAGTATTTTAATCAGAAAATTCTGTTTCTCGTTTTTTAATTTTCATTCATCTTTAAGTTTTGCAATTTTTTCTTTTGGTTTCCAGATGATTGTTTCCAGAGATCTTAATTTTTCTTTCTTTTTTTCTTTTGTTCAGATTATTATTTTTATTTTTCTTGGATCACGTTATGGACAGAAGAGAACATTCAGGAATTGATGGATTTTAATGTTTGTCTAAATTTCACTGGTCCAGTTTGAGCAACTGTTTCATTTGAATCTTTTGATTTGAAAAAATATAACTTGAATTAAGTAGGCTAAACCGAAATTATGTTTCAGAAATGAAAAGATGGGAACTGCATAAAAAATATATTGTTTTTAAATCATATAAATTCAGTGTTGTTTACATTTCAACAGTAAGTATTCAGCATTACACCATTCTAATTATAATGGCCTCTCTTTGGCTCCACAGTTGTCTTTCCTTTGCGTGCAACCGCATCAACCTCATCATTCTCTGACAGATAACCGCCACCTATCAAATCACCTTTCTAATTTCAACACAACATAAAACTCTGAGCAGCAGGGTTCAAACGTTAGACCTGTCTTGCTTAAGTGTCCTCAAGCATAGATTGATATAGTGCTGCTGTGAAGGGAGACAAGTGAAAACATATCTGAAATATCATACGCTGTCTTCTCATGATCTCTAATTAAGCCTTCAATGACTGACCTACTTCAGTCTATGAACAATGACTCTTCCTGTTACCTTTTCTCAAAGTTGTTGAACCATCTTGAAATGCACAGACTTGTTTTCAACGAACCAGTGTTGTTTGCTGAGTAAAGTAAAAAAAACAAACAAAAAAAACCTTGGCGTCCGCCAAGATTTTTCTGTCTTGTTTGTACAACTGCCAAATGCAGTGACAAGTTCACTAATGAACTACATGCCTGAGTCTGATACATTATGGTAAATATATCATATGCACGGCATATACACCAAATACAGTCAGCAATAAAGATGATGATAGCATATGTGTCTATATGTTAGCATAGCTTGATATGCCCCCAGACTAGCTTCAATGTTCCTTTGTATAGTGTCCTTGTAACATACAACAACTGTATTGAGATCTGGTGACTGTCAGAGTCATGCCATATGATTCATATCATTTTCATACTCAATCTGCATCTGCATTTGTTGTATTTATTTATATATAATTCTTCATTTTCTAAAGCATTGGTATCTCTCTACAAAAGATGAACACAATTAACTAATAGAATGAATAAAGTGATCATTGCTGGATAAGAAATTATTTTTGCCGTTTAACTTTTATATTGTTTGATCCTTTAAATGCACATCTGACTCAAGAGCTTGCAAAGTTTTACCAGAAACGTGTGTGTGTGCTGACACAAAGAGAGCAGACACCTGGAAACAAAGTGAACAAGCTACAACATAATAATTACTGTTTGTTTTATTCTATCGAGCAAACCTGTTTTAACAAAAACAAATCACAGGGTGATTTAAGGCCACAGACGACACAGGATACATCCTTTAAGTTCCCCATTGCAACAACCCTGTAAATACTGACAGCAAAACCCCAATGTCCACAAAGCAGTTACCATGTGGTATAGTACAGCAGCACATTATGTAATATGCTAACGGGAAACAACATGCCGATGCATTAGTAGGTGGATAAGACATATTATTATTGGCAGTGGTGAAGGAAGTATTCAAATCTGTCACTCAAGTAAAAGTATTAATAACACACTGTGTACTGTGATTATATTATATATATATTATTAGATTATTATTACTCATTTTACTCTTGTAGGTTGAGGTGGAGTTATTTTTTGACGATTTTATATGTAGGTGCAGCTGATTATTATTCTTACGGATTAATCTGCTGATTGTTTTCTTAATTAATCGATAAATTGTTTGGATTGAATTATAATAGTGAAAAGTGGCCATCACAACCACCCAGAGCCCAAGGTGACACCTCTGTGACAAGAATAAGGTGCAAAATCCTCACGTGTGAGAAGCTGAAACCGTGAAACGTTTGTATGAAAAGTTAATTAAACAATGAATAAAATGTCCTTTTAATGTTACGACTAATTGATTAATCAACTTGTGCACACTAATTCATGAGAAAGCAGAACATTTTCTAAGCTGTTCTTGTAAAAAATCTTGTAAAAGTGTAAAGTGGCGTGGAAAAGATAATACTCAGTAGCCCGTGCTGTTGGTGAAGCAGAGGTCCACGGTGGTTTGGATTCTGGGTCTGGTTCTCCACTGAACATTTGAACCTCTGAGAACAAATTGTTCTTGTTGATGAGAATGGTGTTCAGTGTGACTCAGTGTCACTAGGGGGCGCACGACTTGTTTATCACTCCCATACACTCACCACCAGTCTGAATGTGTGTCTTTCTCTCACCGTGTGCCACTTTTTAAATCCTGTTTGACTGTGTGTTTTTTGTTTTTGTTATTGTTTTCGTTTTTCGGGCTTCACAGATGTTAATTAAAGTATGGTGAAAAAGTGGAAGCTTTTTTTCTTCTTCTTTTTTCTTTTACTGTGGGGGTGTTTCCCCCCTTTTGTTATTCACCAACAGTGAAGCCAGTGACTCCCACATGTCCTCAACACGGACCGATCACGTTTTCTTTTGGCCAATCAGAAGCGGCGGGGATGCTCTGCAGCGCTATAAATCCAACGTGGAAGCAGTGAAGCAAGTAGGAATGAACAACAATAGACACCTTCACAGCGACCACTTATCTGGAGACGCTTTTCAGCTTTTAATTTTTTTCTACACTTAACATAAGGTAAGAGCGTTTGGACGTTTGCTGCTGGGTTTGTTTCCTGTTCGTGTGCTGCTGAGACTTTCTCTGTTTTAACCTGTGGTTTCTGTGTTTACATTCCTCGGATTTACGTGATCGTTAACGTCACCGGGTGCTAAAAGTTGTTTTCACTTCACTTGCCTTGTATGAGCCTTTTATTAAACATTTGAATTAGAGCAATAGAGGAGCAGGTTGTTGTCTGAATCCTTGACGATGTTGTTGCTGTTGTTTTTTTTCTGTCATAAAGTAGTATCTCCCTTGTTAGTAACATTCAGTTTAACCTCTTTGTTCTGCGCCTCATGTGATTGGATTATCTTTTTTGTGGGTATACCATTTTAACTTGTGGATCCGGATAGAGTGGCTCTACTACTGTGTGATGCTTAGTGTGCCCTTCTTCACTCTGTAGGTCTTGGGGTCAAGAAAATGGCCACCTCAGCAAGTTCAAAACTGAACAAAGCTGTAAAGCAGCAGTACATGGACCTCCCTCAGGGGGACAAGGTCCAAGCCATGTACATTTGGATAGATGGCTCTGGAGAGGGACTACGCTGCAAGACAAGAACTTTGGATTCTGAACCGAAGACGATTGAGGGTAAGATCTGGCTCCGCTATGGTCAATAACAGCGTACAGGAAAACAACGATTAAATACAGCTTTAAGCTTCTGAAATAGATCATTGATATCAGTTGTTTTCCTGTGTCAGATCTTCCTGAGTGGAACTTTGACGGCTCCAGCACCTACCAATCAGAGGGCTCCAACAGCGACATGTTCCTGGTCCCTTCAGCTATGTTCAGGGACCCGTTCAGGAAGGACCCCAACAAGCTGGTGCTCTGTGAAGTGCTCAAGTACAACGGGAAGCCAGCAGGTGAGCAGAAGATGAAGAAACCCGAGCGTCGTTGCAGTTAAAGCTGTCTTGTACTGTATGGAAGCTAACTTCTGATTGCCGTTCCAACAGAAACCAACCTGCGTCACACCTGCAAACAGATCATGAGGATGGTGGAGAATAACCACCCATGGTTCGGTATGGAGCAAGAGTACACTCTCCTGGGCACAGATGGACATCCCTTCGGCTGGCCCTCCAACGGCTTCCCAGGTCCACAAGGTGAGTGTCGGGTTTTTCTGGCTTGTCTCATTGTTTACTGACAAATAATACGTTAGAAATAGTAACGGCCAGCGGAGTGGTAATACTTGGTTTCCTTGCTTGATTAGGGCCGTATTACTGTGGAGTGGGAGCAGATAAGGCATACGGACGAGACGTAGTGGAGGCGCACTACAGAGCCTGCCTGTATGCTGGAGTTCAGATCTGTGGAACCAATGCTGAAGTCATGCCAGCTCAGGTACTGTCCGGCAAAATGCTTCTTTTTTTCAGTTGTCAAATAGTTTAATAACCATTATTAATCAGTTAATGATACCGCCTGTGTTGTGTGTCAGTGGGAGTTCCAGGTCGGGCCGTGTGAAGGTATCAACATGGGGGACCATCTGTGGGTCGCCCGCTTCATCCTTCACAGGGTGTGTGAGGATTTCGGCGTGGTGGTGTCTTTTGACCCCAAGCCTATCACAGGGAACTGGAATGGCGCCGGCTGCCACACCAACTTCAGCACGAAGGAAATGCGAGAGGATGGTGGACTGAAGTAAGGATGACCTTTAACTGTATACAGTGGTGTGGTTTTGAATTTCTTGATTTTTGAGCGTGATCCTAAGCCCATCTGCTCCTCGCAGGGTCATCGAAGAGTCGATCGAAAGGCTGTCAAAGAGACACAGGTATCACATCGGGGCCTACGATCCCAAAGGCGGGCTGGACAACGCCAGACGCCTCACTGGTCATCACGAAACCTCAAACATCGAGGAATTCTCAGCGGGTGTGGCCAATCGGGGCGCCAGCATCCGCATCCCTCGCTCTGTGGGGCAGGACAAGAAGGGCTACTTCGAGGACCGCCGTCCGTCCGCCAACTGCGACCCTTACATCGTCACGGAGTCTCTGGTGCGCACGTGTTTACTGAAAGAAGAAGGAGAAGAGCCCACAGATTACAGCAAATGAACAATGCGAAACAAACAGTCATTTCCAGTACTGTATTTAGCTTTGTGTCTAGTTCAGGAGCATGGATTTAAATTTTTTTTATTTTTATTTTTTTTTTACTTGACGGATGAAACAATGAGGTGTTCCTGCATTCTCTGTGGATTCAGTTGTATGCAGAAGTTCTTTGATAACATAAACACTGCCTTTCTGTCAGCAAGGCGTTCTGTCACGGTAGCTGATCATTTGTATAGAAGTACATTATTGTAATGATTTTAACTTGTACTAATAAACTGTCCAAGTGCAGCAGGAGATTGCTGTAGATCTTGTACCTCTGACACAAACGATCCCAAAGGCATCTGAATGTTTTTAGCAGTCCTTGGCCTCTGTCATGTGTAGATAGTTAAGGTCATTGTGTAAGCCAATCTACTTTTCTATGTTTTTGTTTTTTTTAATTAATGCATGTCTTGTTTTGTTTTTTTTCACTTGTAAATGTGACTTGCAAGAACTCTTTAATAAACAGCTAACATTTTTACATCTGAGTTTGTCGGTTTAATCCAAACGTTTCCCGGTGTATGTTATATTCTGACAGAAACCAGTTTTGTAACATCCATACTGTCAGCTGATCTGAATCTCCGAAATGTGACCGGCGTTAAGGGAAAAATGCGACTGTAACACTAAACAAATGGTGCTTAATTAAGACAAGTGAAATCCACATCCTTCTACTTATTCTGACAGCTGAACAGACCAGAGTGTCGTCATTAGAAAATCAATATGACGTCAAACCGGTCAAAGGGCCTGCGAACAGATTTATCATTTACCGCCCAGGTGCTGACAACTTGCACGTGAGCGCACAGACTTTTGCTGACTCTTCGGGAGCCTTGCTCTTCTACGGCACATTTCAGTCCAAAAATAGTGTGTGTGTCTGTCTGGTATGTTTTGACACAAGCCTGGATAACCTATGCACCAGCTCTTAAAGTAGGTCAGGAAAGTAAAGGGAGGATGGGGAGTTCCAAACAAAATCTGTCTGAAGACTTGAAGTTAGTTGTATCATATGCTGTAACGCTCATTGTATTGCATTAGGTGTTTAGGTGACTATCACAATTTAGTAATTAGAGCTGAACTTCTCACATTTATAGAAGAACAACTGTAACTGATTATTAAAAGGCAGATTTTTTTCTTTTTTTTTGTTACTTTTCACATTAAATTGCACATGCTGTGCTCTCCTACAGTGCTCCTCACCATGTTGTTTTTATTGCAGTCAAACTATCTGGTTCAGTGTTGTGACTATCTCTAGTTTCACTTAATTCATACCATGTTGTACGGTTCCTTTCATTTCGAAAACTGCAAAAAAACTGGATGTGAAGGCAGGTTAGGGTTTGGGTTAGATGATGCAGTGAATGTACGGTATGTACAGTATGTATGGAGCTGGTGAGGGCGACTCATTCCTCACGTTCAGCCTAAACATGTTTGTTTTGGGTTTTAAAAAACCAACTTAGTTTCAAACTTTTTGGTGCCGAGAACAGTCTTAAATGGATATTTATCTTTTCGCTGCTTGTTTTGCTTGCAACATGTTTTCGTAACTTGTTCTATTGTGCAGAACTCAGGTCATTGTTTCCTCTACCCGCCTCCTACAGGGTTACCACAAATTATTTCAAGTTCTAATTTTCATCACTGCTCATCATGTTCTCCAGGCACTGTTATCCATTCGTTTCACTCCGACGTGAAAATGAATTTGCAGAGATTTAAAACAGGCCTGAGTTTGTTGGAATTTTAATTGTCCGAAAGGCTGCGTTCTTGTTGTCCACTGCATTAAAATGAAAATATAAAATCACTGAGAAATAAAAGCAGACATTGTTTTCAAGTTACTGCTATTAAATAACTCTATCATATTGTGCAACTTAAGTAAGTTTATCTTCGAATGACTTAACCTTCCTATTTAGGAATTTATCCTAAATTTAACATGAAAGAACTGAATGAAATGATTTGTGTTTCGTTTTTTATTTTAGTCTAAAGGTTATGAACTGGGATCACTGGTGTCAGCAGGGTGACAGGGTGACCTAAAGAAGCACTCCAGTAAAAGTTGCATCTGTCTCTTGTACAGTTGTGACCTTCAGTGAGACGTCACAAAGACTAGATTTAGTTTTCTCACAGGTAGCCGGTGAAGGAAAAAAGCTGTGGACATGTTCATTGGGCGGCCATGGGTCAGTCATGGACAGATCTTTATGAGCGGACGAAGAAAAGCTAAGTCTGAAAAGTATTTAGTGCTTGAGGGAAAACCATTGTCTGCTCGGGTGACCCCAGTGTTAGTTTCATGCCATGCTTTACTCGCTGATCTGTACAAAATTATACCATGACCAAGACCTGACCGTGCTCCGCTCTATTAAACCTGGTGTAAAGGTTCATGAGGGGAACACGTGGGATATAAAGGGTGCTGTAGATCTAAAGCAAGTTACCTAATCGCTTCATTCAGCGAGGATGAAGGTGTGTTTGTGTGAATTATGACAGCACACCAGAGGGTCGGGGACGGTTTTCCTTATAAGGGCATTCAGCTTGAGTTAAACTCAGCCTTCACTGAAGTTTAATTGAGGTGAGATGTTTAGAGAAGTTTACTTTGTCATGATCAGTTCCAACTAATATCATTGTCGGAGTGATGACGACAGTTTGTACCGAATTAAATCAAATTTGGAGATAAGATGTGGCGTTTGCAATCAAAATGAAACTACAGCCGAGCTTATTTTAGTTCATTTCCACAGAGGCACTAGATAACAGTTCTGGTAAATGCTCTGTATTTTTTTTCCTTCTTGATTTAGCACATTTGCGATTAAATAAACTGCAGTTGTAGCGCGTGTAGCGGTATTTGCTTGCAGCGATGTGTTTGACATCAGTCTGAAAACACACCAAATTCAATTTGGCTCGGAGTCCACTGCCACAATAAGAAGTCCAAATCACGTTGCGTTGGCCTCCTTAAATTACATCCACAAACTGAGCTCAGGAAATGTTACTGTACACATAAATGCCTCTTGCAAAGAGACATATCAGACAAAATCCTAGCTGTGCAATTGGTTGCAGATTGAGCCCAATCGAAATGCCTTGTATACGTGTGCACATACTGTACTGCATATTTTACTGTTGCACAACCCATTCAAATGTTCCTACTGCATTACAAGTCGTCGCCCCCCCCCCTCGTTTTATCCTGTTACTTGATCCCATTGTTCTGTTTGTAGAGAGGGGTGTGAAAGTGTGTGAATGCGTCACCTAAGCAACAATGCAAGGATAAATGTTGATTTTTCAGATAGGATAACCTGGGCTGATAAACTGGACCAAATGGGACGGCTCGTGAAGAAAAACATAACGCCTTGAGCCTCGTTTCCATGGCAGCCGGAGTCTAAGCTCAGGCAATCTGGTGTGTAGAGGAGAGGCGGGGGTGGTGCTCCATATGAGCCTATTACATAACAGGCAGGTCAAGAGTAGCTTATGTATAGTGCACAGAACAAAGAACATAGTTTACAAACCACAACTCTGCTTCTTGTTTTAAAACAATGCCCAGAAAAGTCAGTGTAGTATCGCATATCAAGACACACTACATAATCTCACTTTGACCTTTTCATCACACAACACAGACTATTCATTGTAAATAAAATGGTATCTGAACTGCAATTCAATCAGAGGCTCTAAACCTAATCAGATATCTTGAGTCCAATCAGCAAATGAAGCACCATCCTTGGCTGCCTTAGGTCTAATCTCATCACATGAATACAGTTCCTTCTGTTTTGGAGGGCCCCGGCTTTCGCTGCTATCAATACACTGGCTATGATTCGTCCCCACCCCCAACCACACCCCCACCACCCACCACCCACCCATCAGCGCATCTCGGGGACATGTATCGCAAACCGTCCCAACGTGGCTGTCCTAATGGACGGAAACTTGAG
>NW_019525119.1:340820-377462 GCF_002814215.2 Seriola lalandi dorsalis
TTGCTGAACTCCCCTGGTATCAAGTTGCCTATACACAGCGGGGACAAAACGTTCTTCTTGTGTGTGTGTGTGTGTGTGTGTGTGTGTGTGTGTGTGTGTGTGTGTGTGTGTGTGTGTTTACACATCTACAAGCCTGGGATTTACAAAAGTGTAAAAAAGCTTTGCCTTGTTTTTTCACATAAGAAACAAGTCTCTATCCTGCAGGGCGAATTCACCAGCAGTGTACGCCCCCTGCGACCATCTTTGTTTTCTTCACAGTCACATATCTGAATAGAATTTAAAAAACATCAATCAATCACTGCTGCTAACACATTTGTATTAAATAAATCTAACGCACACCCAGTTTTAACAACTGATTTTATTTTACTTGGACTTTCTTTCGGGACAGTTTGGTTCCTTGGTACTCTTGTTGCGTTTTCTCCTCCCCCACTGTCAAATCCTGTCCTGCAGTTTACGATCCCCCATTCCACGGCCTTCAGGAGCTGTGAAGGCAACACCACCCCCATCCTCCAGCCACAAAGATAATGGAATTTCACAAAGGTCAAACAAGTAAGCACAGGGTGAGCAAAAACCGAACAGAGCCGTCCCTGTGCAACTAGAACAACACAAAAAAATAGTCAAACAGCGATTCGGAGAAAAGGTCCTGTGACAGTCGTGCCTTTCTTCATAGGAATTTTCAGGAAAACATATTTTATGGTATTTAAGGGATTTTATTAAATCCAAAACGTCATGATATGTTTTAAGCATTCAGTTCCACAGTGGCAGTCGAAGTCTTAAACCATGTCAACAATCGTGTCATGCCCTACTGATCTTCACTGAACCACATGCGATGCTTTCCTACAAGAAAACCAGCCTGGAACAAATTTTCTAGTTTGCATCAAAGTATGAGGTCAGCTGAAGACAGGATGATTTAACGCATCATTTGGTTTTTGCAAACTTTGGCAAGTTTTGATGTACCTGTTCAAAAGATTCAGATTCAGAGATAGAACATTGTTGTGAGTGTCCACCTTCATATGAAAAACCCAAAAGAAAGATGTAATTTTGGAAAATTTGCCCTTTTGAGAAGATTGATACCACCATTTTTTTTTTTTTTTTTTGAAGCTTCAGCTGGGGAAGCGTTACCTTACCATAGCTTAAAGAGTGGAAGCAGGGGGAAACAGCTCTGTCCTCCAAAATCCACCAACCAGCACCTCCGTAGCTCACTAATTAACACAATGTCACAGTAATAGTCACGCATAATGCTGTAGAGATTTTACACTTCAGCTTTTTTACAGATTAAGTAAAAGAGATATAAGATGTCGAGTAGTGAGCATTAGAGGTGTTGATAAGTGTTTGGTTTTTTTTTTGGTTTTTTTTTACCATGAGACAGGCTAGCTGGTTCTCCCTGCTAAACTAAGCTGACCTGTTCTAATGCCCTTGGGTCACGTGTTTGGAAACTCACCTAACTATATTGAGTTTCAAAACACTGAGTCAGCTGGTTTGGAAATATGGAGGGGGTCTGTTGGACACTATATGAGGGACTGCACCTTTAAAAGTACAGCTAGTTGTATTTTAAATGAATGCGTATATGTGGACTAACACGAAACAACAGCTGAATCTAAGTTTGAGTACTTGCAGTTAACAATCTTATCTGCTATTAGAGAATACCCTTGTCCCACAAATTGGATTAGTTATAAGTGCTCTTGCATTTTACTGTAAACCTTTAATGACACTTAATTTCAAAAGCAGCTCAGACTTGGGCAAGCTCAGTCATGCCCTTAACTGACGAAAAATTAGATAATTAGCTGGTTTATAAAGAGTAAAAAAATAAAATAAAGTGAAAAAGAAGGTGTGATAATGTGCTATTATCATGTGTGTGATAATAATTTTAAATAGAACCAGTCCAGAGACTGAGAACAAAGAAGGCAGGAATTCTACTGGCAATGATGGTGCACATTGGGAAATGTAAAAGCTCAGAGTCCCATCATTCCTTTAACTCGCCTCCACAGTTGTAATGATTTATGACAAACATGAAAGTGCAGCAAGGTGAAGATGGAAACTGATCATCAACTTGGAGCCCCAGTTCAACACCCTGTGTCAGCAAACACTGTCCTTCTAAAGTGATCCCGTCCCAGTACTCCCATCTCACTGTGAAGGCAAACAATACTCACTTTTTCTGTGAGATCGGACGAACAACATCGCGATTAGTTTTTCCTTTGAAAGCTTCACCGTCATTGTACTGTGGAAAAAATACAACAGTTTCCTTTGTTGGGACTTTTTTTTTTTCCATTATTTTGAGAGAAAACATAAAAGTAATCAGTTCTGCTGCATTGTTAGTTTTCTGAGTAGATCAAAATAACCAGTGATTACATCTGATCATTAAGTCATTGTCTTGAAGACAATTGTTTTTTTCTCTTGTTTTATCCACCTCCTGTGATTCTATTGGCCACAATGTGCGGATATAATTATATAAAGTAAATAGTGTGCAATTTTATTTTGTTTAGTAATTAAAAACAAAATATATTGTTTTTTTTTTCAAGAAGCATTGGCCAAAAAAAGACAAATCTTCACAGTGATGAGAAGAAGAAGTATAACTACATCAAGTCTGCACTGAGAGGTACAACATGGGTCGATGTTCTGTAGGGTACAATTATGCAACTGGATGCATAGCGAAGCAAATCCAACAATTTCCACTGCCAGAAAATGTCGTTCTGTGGAAAATTCCAAAAGCGGGTATGTTCTCAATTAAGGCTCCACCATGAAATTCAAGACCCACCCCCAGAATGACTCTGCACTTTTTTCTGTGCAGTGTGCCGGTGGGTTAAGTATAAATCAATGAAATATTCATTCATGTTTCCCAGGATGCACAGAAATCCAGTATTGGTGTAAAATAAAGATTTTAAATGAATGAACAGCATTAAAATGAAGCTCAGACTTCTCAAGTTCAGTGTGAGGAAGGATGCACATGTCTTCTTTCTTTGAGGTAGTCATGAGGGAAAAACAACTTTCCTGACTAGGGGTCTGGAAGGAACACAAACACCCATTACACTAACAAACCACAGTGTTTTTAATCCCAACAGGCACTTCCTGGGTGATGCTCCTTGAGCTAGTTGTTAGTACAGCTTCGGCATCAGAGTTCAATTATAACGTCACCACGAGAACCACTTACGTAACATCCACCACAGCTTTGTTGTGACAGCTTCCAGTTGACAAACACAAAGGCACGGAGTCATGAACGTTTCAACTCGCTCTGACCAGCTCTAGGTTTGGATCACGTTAAAGGATTCACTTGAAATGATTTGTGTAAAAAACACGTTCACGTTTGGAAGCTTAAAATGTGGAACTTAATGTTTACTTTTGGAAACAAATATTTGATTTTCTTAAGTCATGACTTCAAATTGAGTTGAAACTCCTTGCAAACTGTGTTGTGCAACATATAGGCTACATATGCACGGTGATACAGTTATATAACTACAACAGATAAAATCAGAAAGAATGGAGTTGCCAGTCATAATGTTCACAGTTTTTTGCTTTTCCCTGAGTTCCAGAGGTCATGTCATACACTTTATGTATTCGCATGACAGATTCCTAAACTGAGTTATATATTATACATTATACATGTACTGTATATGTGGTGTTGGAGTGTGGGAAACTGCAAAGAAGAGAAACTCCACAAACACCAAAACTTGATGTGAGCACATGAACAAAGTACATCTAAGTTTAAAACACAGCTTTGTAAAGGTGATTTATTCAGTGTCCAATTTCAGTCTGCTCTCCTGGGAAAACGCATCGAGTGCAGACCAGCACTGTCCATTTAATTATAGGATCAGTCTCACAAGAACCTTTCAATTACCTAATACATTCAGGCTGCTCAAACCCTGTCTGTCTCTACAGTGTAGAGGGGAGGGGTCACTGTTAAGGCAGGAGACTGTAGGCCATTGATTTTGGGAGGTGAACTGATGAAGACATGTCTAGTATAACTAGCAGTATAACTAAAAAATAAGTGGGGTATAGTATGTGTATAGTATGCGAATATAACAGTGAAAACAACATATACCCAACTTTTTTCCAAAATTCAGTGGCCCACATATTCCTAAACTTATGTTTGCTCAATTCATTAAACTTGTGTTTACGCAATTACAGGATTAGTGTGTGTGTGTGTGTGTGTGTGTGTGTGTGTGTATGTATATACTGTATGAATGTATATGCATGCCATGTATGTGCAAGTTCAGTTTTGACCTAGAGGTGTATCTCATAGATTCTAGATCTGCCAGGTCATCTACTGACCAAACAAATGAAGTGCAACTTATTTACCCAAGAAGAAGAAGAACAGCTGTACATAGTGTCCTCAAAATTATTCACACCAGATAAAAGACATTCCCCACTTTGATTGTTTTCAGCAGAAAGGACTCAGAAAATAGGGCAAATTACAACAACTGCTGCCATGGAAAGAGAAAAAGGAAGCCACCAAACTTGTTTTCTGTTTCAAATATTAATTGAAAACACAGTGTTAAGCAACACATGTCAATCAGATATATTCTAAGTTTCCTTATCGAGTTGGGGTTTTTTAACGGAGTGAGTGATTTTCCACAGTCAGTTAAATTAAACTAGTGCACAGCGACATCTTGTGGGCATTATAAAGAAATACTCAATAACTTAAAATAGAAATGAAAGCTGCTGGAGTTTTGCATTAATCAGAAACATTCATTTGAATTCATTCTTTAGAAAACGTTTGTTTTGCTCGCAGAAAAAAAGCAGACAGTTTCATCCGACTCCCAATTAAAGCAATGCTTTCGTAATGTAGGTTAGTTAGTCTATATACTGTGAGGGAGAGTTCTGTCATTTGTTTTAATTGGCTGAGTTCATTAACGCACGTGTGTGATCTCATAAGTCATAGGTTGGTTTTATAAAGCCCCCCCCCCCCGCTGTAAATGACCTCAAAGTTACGGGAATTTGAACATGTAAGTCTCCGACACCGACTGTATAACTTGCAGTTGAGGGTAAGCTGAGCCAGGCTGTGAAGAAATCATCGCTGTTGCTGACTAGCAGGATAGATGCTGACCCAGAGACGGCTGCTGCCAAACCCCGCCCGTTAACACCACTGGACATCTCCCTTTAGAGATATACCAGAGCCGGGGCTAGAATATCTCTGTGGCATCTCCTTGACTCGACCTGCACGGAAAGAGACCACAGGGTAAGTGCTTGTATATGTTTTTTGTTCTTCAACTTCTCTGCGTTTCATTTTTTGGGGGGAAGATTATCAAGACCTCTGGAGAAACACGTTTAAGATTTCAGGTGTCATATGCCTGCAAGGTGTCAGGAAATGTGTTGTGTAGGATGTTTTCCAAGAGACTGGTGATTTCAGCAAAGTATATGCAAGGACTGTGTGTGTCAGTGTATCAGTTATCTATAGAATAAAAGTTATTTTATGTGAACAAATCCTGATAATATATATTAAGATGTATAAAAATGGATGGTGTGATTAAACTCACTAGACAGTCAAGAGGATGCTAAAAAGATGTTGTGTGTATATTATTTTTCAAGACATTTCAAGAAGAATTGTGTCAGGAAATCCATGAGCAGCTTGAAACACATGCAGACCATCTCATGCCCCACTATAGAAGTGACCGTGGCTGAAGAAATGTCCAGCGGGATGGCTGATGAAAAAGGAAATAAAGGGAAGCATCAAGAAAGACACTGTGGCACTCCTTCTCTCCAGGATGGACAGTTTGTAAGCAGCACTCATGCTGTGAAGACTGACCCCTCATTTGATGGTGTTTGTGTAGATGTGAACTTGCTTTCAGAGAGTAGTGATGCTGGGATCCTTTATCTGAACCCTCAAACACCTAACTGGTCTCTCGTGGAGAAGTTCGCTGAGCTCACTCCGAGAGAAGAAATGGGAGTCTGTGATAACCAAGAACACAGTGGTCGAGCTTTGTCACAATGTACTAAATATCCAGAGAACAATAAAATACATGGATGTAATGAAGCGCTCTCGGCGGATGCTGCTCAAAAGAATTGCTCTAAGTACCTCAAGAGCCGCCAAGTGCAAAGGGATGCCTCAACCAAACAGAGGGCATCTAAACTCAAAGAGCTAAATGTGGAGGAATATTCTCCAGGTGGAGGTAGGAACAAGACCAAAAAGAAAAATGTGAATAGTCCTTCTGTTAAGAAATCACTTAAAAAGCATGACAATGACAAGATCCCTCGACTTTTGGAAGCAATGAAAAAGCGTAGTGGGGTTGACACAGAGCACCGTCCCTTCAAGTGCACACACTGCGACTGGGCTTTTAAGAAGCTGTGCAACCTGCAGAGTCACTTACAAACGCACAGTGGCCTCAAGCCACATGTGTGCGATATATGTGGCAAGTCTTACTCCCATCAGGGCACGCTGCAGCAACACAAGCGTCTACACACTGGCGAAAGACCATATCACTGCCCTTTCTGTGTCAAGACCTATATCTGGTCTTCAGATTACCGCAAGCATATCCGCACACATACTGGTGAGAAGCCCTACGTCTGTGACACTTGTGGTAAGGATTTCATTCGCTCCTCTGACCTGAGGAAGCACGAGCGGAACATGCACACCAATGACAAGCCCTTTCCATGCACACACTGTGGCAAGACCTTCAATAAACCCCTCTCCCTGAAGCGTCACGAGCGTAAGCACCTGGGAGAGAGGCCCTTCTCCTGCCCCGACTGTGGGAAGGCGTTTGCTCTGCCCAGTCGCATGGCAGAGCACCAGAAGATCCACACAGGAGTGCGTCCGTATGTCTGCTCGGTGTGCTCCAAGTGTTTCACAAAATCCTCCAATCTGGCCGAGCACGAGGCCATTCACAGCGGAGCACGGCCCTATAAGTGCACAGAGTGCGGCGTGGCCTTTGCCATGGCTTCTCGCCTCGTTCGTCACCAGTATGTCCACAATAAAAAGAAACCCCACAGCTGCACGGGCTGCAGCAAGAACTTCAGCCACCTAGCAACACTGAAGCTTCACCAGGAGCAAACCTGTGCAGGGAGGATCTTTGTCTGTGTGGAATGTGACAAATCTTTCCAGTGTGCCGCAAAGCTTGCGCAGCACATGCTGAACCACAGGGACAAAAATATCTGAGTCTGTTTTTACGACAGGTACTGTACACGTCCAGCAGCGTGCGGGTACTATTCACTCAATTTCCAATTGTAAATCTAAATTAATTGGTATGATATTTAATTAATGTTAATATTAATGAGATTCATTCAAGGTCATTGGGCACCAGTGTATTTTATGTCAAGGTTATTACTTGTAAGAATTGTACGTCATGAGTTTTTAAATGTATAAGTCACACACCCTCTCTCCCCACAGTGCTGGGTTCCCATGGGAATGTTATAGGATAAAAATTGCCACCAGCACACCACTGACACTTGAGCTGACAGCCTTCACAGTGTGAAATGACAGTGGTCACAAGAGCATTAGACCCTTTTAAAGTGGCAACATACACTCAGCTGGCAGTTTAGGAGGAACACACAGCTAAGGCTAATGCAGTCGAATCTGCTGTGGTTATAATTTTTAGTTTATATTGACATTGTTTTAAAAAAAAAAAAAAGAGGTGCTGATTCAACTGTATGATCATTTTGAAGGGTGTAATTTGTGGATCTGTTGAACTGTATTGCATTATACAGAGAAGTGTGTTTAGCCTTCTCCCATTGATATAAATGGAGTGGGCAAAATAATAGAAATGCCTGTCTGTATAACTCAATACTAATACAATTCAACAGCACCACAAACTGCAGCCTCATCATAACCTGGGGGGGGGGGGGGGGGGGGGGGTGTCCCTGATACATTACTGTGATTGCATTCATAGACCAGAGGAGTTTTTAAAGTTTCAGGGAAGCCAGCCAATTGGTCAGCCATTGCTTCTTCTTTTTTTGCCAGGAGACATTGTTCTGTGAAGTTACAGTAGTAATTTTGTACTCACTGTCATGATGTCTTTTGGTATGAGTAAAATGCACCATGTGTTTGATAATACAGCTATTTCAGAGCTGGAAGTTTGTTTGAAAGATGGTTTTATAGTTTTGGTCTTATGTTTAATTTGTATCGGACACAGCAACGTTTTTATATGCAATAAAAATGTGAGAATGATACGCAATTTACCCTGATGTAACAATGCAGCGATTGTGCTCTTATTTTCTAAGTAAACTAAAAGTATTTAAGATGTATGGTAGATCAAATCTCTTAAATTCACTATGCATGTTATGTCAGGTGTTAAAACTGTGATTCTTTTCAATAATACTGCCACACACACACACACACACACACACGCACAAACACGAGACGAATGTTCGGTTGATAAAAGTGAACCAACTTGAACCCAAACTGTAAACCTGTAGTGTTAAAACATTTTTTACTGTGAAGGTGAATCTCGATAAAATCATCTCCAGGGGCAATTTCTGTTTTACTTAAGAATCATTTAAAACCAGGAAACAACAAATTCATGAAACTACACTTTTCTTTTTTTTTTTACAAATTTTTGAAAACGTCTTGCTAAGCAATTTTTTCCAAAAAATAAAGAGAAGGTCTCTCTTTAGGGAGATGTGTTGAAGGCCACTACTTTAAGCTATATGCTCTGACATGAAGTGGTGACACATCGTGGTGGATACTCTTGCCAGTGTGTCCCACTCACACTTGGCTACTAATGCAGACTAATCGTAAAAGGAGACGGCACCTGCCATGTTGTCACTCGCTCTATACTAAGTGAGAGGCCCTGCTGGGAGCGCCAGCTATTTCTTGGCACGATGAATTTATTCAGGATGTGACTTTTACTTTGCCCACTGCCAGAATGGTATGTCAAACAAACAAACAAACAACAGAAGACTGTGCTGAGCTTTTAACACTTTACAATACTGAGAAATTACTCTGAGGCAGAATTCCTCAGATGTTCTAGAAATTAATACATTTCAGGTGCTGGTACAGATGTACAAAAAAGCTTTCACATATATACTGTAATACATAAAACACAAAACCATATGACAGATGTAAAAAAGAAAAAATCTGTTACATCAAAACATGTTTACAAGGTGACAAAGTGATTAAAAAAAAACATTGTTCTAAAATGTATTCCACGAGTATATATTACTATGTGATGTATATTCATTTTAAAGAGCCTCCACTGGCTTTGTTCCCACAGTTATTTATATAACAGGGCTATTACTAAGTCCCTTTCTAACATGAAGGCAGTGCAAATACCTGTACAAGGAGGGTTTATAAACAGTTTGATCCTGTACATGTGTGCTGGCTGAGGGCGTTATGCATGTTGGCTGTTTGCCTGACGGGGGTCTTCCCAATTGCCCCTCTCCCCCCCGCAACCAAGTGGTATCGTCCATCTCGGCAGCATGACAACATGAGAACACATTTTAACTAAAACTATTCCATTTTTACACATTGTAAAAAAATTATAAAAAATAATTAAATGTTGCTCACATTGTGATATCATTAAGTCTGGCTACACGCTTTCTCCTCACTCAGCTTGGAAGATTAAAGCTTGCGTCTGTGAAGCTATCGAATGACCACGGCATTGGATTACATTTCAATTAATGCATTTTTGATATGTTGGTTAATTGTGTTTAAGAGCATAGATATTTTCTCATAAAAAGATACGATCGGATTGATGGATACTCTTGAACAGTAGCTAAATTTAGCACATGCATACTGTCTTGCAGCGTATAGCATGGATAATCATTTAGTAATGATCTGAGCTGTGAGAGTCTGATGACACCGATACTCAGTGGGCAGATACATTGGTGGTTACAGTTACACCAACTATTCCAAACTTTTTTGTGCAGCTTCCCTCAGTCTTTCTGGCATTGATGTTCCAGGTTCAAGTTAAGATATCTCTCTCCCTCCACATGTCCTGCATCCACCGACAATTTCCCTGCTGTCAGCCTTTACAAGGTCCACCTCAGCTGTTTCAGTCACTGCAATATGAGTTACTGTGTCAGTCCATCAAGAGTATTTCTGTATCTAACATGCAACATGACGGTGGGCAAGCTGTGGGGGTTTCAAAGGGCACTGGTGAGTGGTATGGATCTCCTTCAAGCTCGGGTAAAGCTCTCATTAGACATATAGGCACTGTTAAGGTGTGAGGTCCTCTTATTTGGTTTTAGTGGTGTCAGTGATCCTGTAAACATGTAAGAGATTTAAAAGGTATTTAATGTATATCCTTTAAAGATCTTCAATATGGTGCAAATCTGTTTCTCAGTGAAACTTAATTTACCTGTGATGTAGGACAGTGGTATGTGCAAGGTTCCTATACCCCAGCTGCTGGCCTATGTGTTGGAGAGATTAACAGGAAGCCATCACATTGGCATGGTTTAATATATATGTAAAATGTCATCACTGGCAGCCAGGCAACTGCAATGTGTTCAGTTACAATACTAAAAAGAAAAAATGTTAAAAATGTTTAAGTCAGAAACACAGAAGGGACATGGCTTTTCTAGAAGGGTCAATGACCTCAGAAATCCAACATAACATAAAAAGAAAGTTGAGCAATACATTTAAGATGTGTAGTTTAAATGTATTCAAATATATAATCAATATTCTGTATATTATCACATAACTCACCAGCTTTCCTTGAAAAGGAATTGATCCCTGCAGAGGAGGGCTGCTGGGGTCAAGCTGTGGGTGGCAGCGCCTAAGAAAATGTTCAAAAATATAGATCTTACATCACTGAATTGAAAACTTTGATTATAACTGATTGTGTAACGTAAATGAACTTGACTCTTACTGTCTGAGCTGGGCCTCTCTGCTCCGAAGTCTCCTTTTGGAGATCTTTGGGTTTTGACGTGAACCAGCCACTGAACCAGCCCCCCTTGGTGCTCTGCATGTAACACAGTTGAAGTGACTGATATCAAATGACTCTAATGTGGCTTAACCAGATGTCAGTATAACAGGGGATCCACCCACCTGCTTAGGAGATGTGTTCATCTGCTCAGAGGGCTCTAAACCTTGTGGTATGCTCTGCTGGCCGTGTCCCTGGTGGCGGATGTCGACCTCCAGGATCTGACCGCCCATCTTCAAAGGCAAATACACACCAACAGGTAACTTCTCAATGCTCTGCACACTTAAAGAAGGTAAAATCTTGAAAGACACAGTGATTCTTAGCAAAGGTTTACATTTTAGCAATATAAATAAACCCAGAGGAAGAGATGATGAATGAAACATTACTCACCAGGCCTGGTCCAGAAGACGACCCAGCCCCTGTAGGAGCAGTGAAATAAAAATATCACACAAGCCGAAGCCCATAGTAAATATCTGAATAGAGAGAGGAATGAATGGTCTCTATCATTAGAGCCTCACCCTCTGCTGCTGATGGCAGATCACTCAGAGGACAATGTGGTGAGGCAGTTCTGACTTCAGTACTATCTGTGTTATGATAACTTAAGTCTTGGCTCGGGGCTGCTGCGGGTGCTGGGGGAGCATAAACTACGGTTACTGGAATCGGAGGGTTGGCGAGTGGCCTAAACAGAGCAACAGGGAGAGGACGGTGATATAACAAGGAGTCTTTTAGGACAGGATATCACATGTGTTGTCATGGCTGAAGCCAGATACATGGGAAAGGACCCAAAAGCAGACACACAGAGGCAGGCTGGTGTAGGTGAGATCCTTTAATAAAGAGAAACCAGAGGCCTGTGCTACGAAGCGGGATCAACATACCCGGGATATCTTTTTCGTTATCCAGCTTAACTGAACCTAACATTGGCCGTCCTTGATAACCTGAACTACGAAGCTGGTTATCAACTGGCTCAGTGAACCCTGGGTTTTCCAATCCGGTGACGAGTGTGTTCATGTGAAAGACGCGAGGTTGTTAAGCAACGTTGTCAGAAACATCAATTAAGTACTTAATTTCTGGTCACAGAGTCTCCTCATGTGATTCTGAGCTGATGTGATGAAGAAGAGAGTAAAAGCATCAACGCTAGGGATTAAAGAATCTTTGTTCCATTAAAATGAAGCTATAACAGTTATTATGTAGTTATTCAGTGTGATAAACTCTCCTCTGTTTGTTAGACACTATGTTTTAAAACCAGAGTTTTAAAGAGACACATGGAAGGATTGGAGGAGCAAAACAATTCGACTGATATAAATATCTACTGGTTGTTACTATTTGTCACTTTATGGAAAACTCTTTTGTTCCCATCGGGATCCTCTAGGAATGATGATGACTTTTTCCAGTGACCTGATTGCTCTCAAGTTAACCGGCAATGAAGCAGGTTAGGAGTTCAGCATCGGTTGCCATGGTGATTTGCCTAGGTAACCCTGAAAACAGTTCAACCTCGCTGACCTCAAATCCTGCTTCGTAGTACGGCTTACAGGTAGGAGGTGGCTAACCAGGCAGATGACTTGCAAGGCAGGCAGGCAGGCACAGAGGAACAAACAACAAGAGCACGAGGACCACAAGGGAATGTTCCAGTAACAGAAGCGCACACACTAAATACACAAGGAAGGCAAGGATAATTAGGAACAGGTGAAAGTAATTTACGCGGAGCAGGCAAGGTCAAAAGCGGGAAACTCACAAGGGCAGGAAGTAAAAAAAAAAAACAAAAAAAACTATAGACACATAAGGCTACGCAATTTCAAAATAAAACAGGATATAATTAACACAGAGTCGAAACAGGGAGTAACACAGAGGGTAAGATCATGATAAGTGTAGTAAGAGTTTTCATCTATGAGGTTGACATGAGTGGACAGAGGATTTTATACCAGTTCGGAGCTCCTCTGACGTCCCATGATAACTCTGCCATTTGCTCAGTGTTTCCTTCAGTTTGATGCATAAGGCTTTCTTGATCCTCGCTGCCTCTGTAGTAAAGGAGCTCAGGCTCAGGACTATGGAGGTCACAGCTCTGGTCATCCAAGCCAGATTCTGTAGGTAAAAAAAAAAGAAAGAAACATAAGTAATAAGTATTTTTCCTTGGTATTCTTCTTTAGCAGATGCATAAGAAAGAAGACACTGTTCTTTAGTGGGAAACAAAGTAGATCATTCTAAGTAATGAGGTGACTAAAATTACCTGAGTACACGTTGCTATCCTCATGTGCAAAAGCGCGTCCCTCAGGAGCTGGTTGGTATGTTTCAGTACAGTCGTAACTCCCCGTCTGAGCAGAAGAACAAGTTTAGACATTTACAGTAGTTTTAGTGTCTAAACAAGACTAAGAACCTAGAACCTCTAACGGCGCTTAGTGAAGCTATACTGAAACACAGCATGCTAACGTCAACGTGCTAACATACTGACAATGACAATAATAACATGCCGATGTTTAGCAGGTGTAATTACCATGTCAACCATATTAGTTTAATTTTGTTAGCAGCTTAACACATTGCTTATTAGCTGATGAGAAAGTCATTTGGTATTGATAAGGTATTTGATCATAAACCAAACCAGTGGACAGATGAGAAACTGATCTGACGATGGCATTAGATGAAAAGTAAATTGATCACCAAAATATGTAATTCATCCTGTGGGGGACATGACTTTAAATTTAATGGAAATTCATCCAGTGGTTGTTGAGACACGCCACGCATAACCATAAATTATTATTACTATTGTTACCTCTTTGTGGCATTAGAGGAAAAGTCACTATGCTTCATCATGTGTGTGATTCATCATCATCATCATGGATTTCTGTACAATATTTCATGGCAATCTGTCCAGTAGTTGTTGATATACAGTATTTGAGTGTGGACCAAAGTGTTAGACCGAAGGAACGAGCCAGACCGTCACTGCTAGCCTGGCTAAAGGATGTTTTGCCGCACGGTAAAAGCCATGTGGAAGCAATATCGAATTTCATAGAGAAAATGAACAACAATGTAACCTGTAATTGGATTAAAAAGGTTCCAACGCTAACCATGCCCATCCAGCATTTGGGGACAGCAGTCAAGGGCAACAATTATTAGTCTGAGGGCACAAATTACTAAGTCGTCACATTAAATACTAATAGTAAATCCTATACAGTA
Source organism: Seriola lalandi dorsalis (assembly GCF_002814215.2). Lineage (NCBI taxonomy): Eukaryota > Metazoa > Chordata > Actinopteri > Carangiformes > Carangidae > Seriola > Seriola lalandi. Next base: position 354,779 of record NW_019525119.1, read on the forward strand.
CAGCCATACAGACTGTGCTCTGTACAGATCTAGGTACAGAGGATTTGAATCTTTGGTCTTATCTACTGCAAATAGTGCCTCACACAGCTGCACATTTTTGCCTCTTCTCGTGACAGAAAACTGACCTACTTTGCACATGCTAAAAACTACATCATGAGCACCTGCATTTATTAAAAGTGTGGGCACTGAATAATAAGTTGCAGTACTCTTTTGTACTCAAATCTAACATGTCCAGACTGGGTACCGGCCCAGAGGGTACTGGCCCAATTCAAGGACTGATGTGCGATGTGAATGGAATAAAGCAGCTTTGCATCCTACAATAAGATCACTACTCACTTCTGCTTCCGGTAGCAACTGGTATCTAACAGCTTGTGATTAGTGTTAAAACTGAATTACTGATCAGCTAAAACCAAAAAATGATGTCTCATTTCCCTATTTTTCCTCCACATCAGACATTTTTCTGTTTTCTGCAGCACTGCAGCCAGACGCTTCTCCTCTCAGACAGAGGGTAAACATTGTGTGAAATGAAAAAGGAGTGGAAAAGCTGATCACCTGGAAACTGTGGAGCCTAGCACGCAGTTGTTTCAGCCAGTCGGGTTCCTGCACGGCTCCACTAACACCTGCTTCACTAACGAACTGACCCTCAGAGTGTCTCAGTCTGTCTGCCAGCTGCAGGAGAAAACATACAACCATGTAGACCTTAACAGACACTGAATCACTTTGATTAGAGTACTCAAATGTCTAAGACATACCTTAATAACCTCGCCAGTCAGCACAAAGAAAGGCTCCCTTTGTCTGAGGATCGCCTGTCCTACCACCTCACAGTAATGGAAGGCCTGAGATGGGAGCCCACAGTCCAACAGCCGACAGGCATATAGGAACTTATACACCTGACCACGACACAGTGATATTCAGCATCACATACATTTCGAAATTATATTTCTTTATCTGAAAGACACAAATACCTTAGGCAAATGAGAAATACATAGAAGGCAGTAAGATCTGACGGGTTACCTGAAAGGCTGGTATTGAAAAACCTTTGCCCCCAAGTGTCTGGCAGTATTCATACAACTCAGTGCACTGGATGGCAGAGTTTGTGGTAAAGTCTTCAAAAGATTGTCTAAAGAAAAGGAGAGAGGAGAGAAGATAGTAATTGTAAACTTTAATAAAAATGGCAGAAAATTATATTGCTGCCTCTCAATCCTACATTTTACTTACAAAATGATGACTAGATGGACACCAATTAGACTGATAAGTAGCATCAAAGAGCAAGCACAGCTCACCTGTGGCTGCTGCCTAGAAGCACCAGTCTCTCTGCCTTCTGTGTGAACTGCCCAAAGGGAACGCCGGCTGTCAGGTAGCACATATGGGCGGCGTGAATGAGGCCTCTGGAGGCTGCACGTGGAAGAGAAGCACAAAACAACCAGCTCTTACGCCTGGGCAGAAACAGCATTACAACCAATCAGTCACTCAAACAGCGTGTCTATACCGAGTGTGTCTCCCATGGTGATGATGGCCTTCTGATGAACAGCGGGATCTCCCGTCTCATTGGAGAGCATGACGGCCAGATGGGGCTTCCAGTCTCCCGATTTTTCATTTACACAGCACTGGGCACAAAACATCACTCTCAGAACTCTTATCGGCTAACGAGTTATACACTGACATAGGATTTAGAATGCAATAAATGTGTTGTTTGAGAGCTTAAATTATGTCTTGCATGTTTTACCGTGGCTACAGCAGGGATTCTCCCAGACAGCAGCTGGAAGAGAGTCTGGAGGGGATCACTGGCTGTTAGCTGGCCTGTAAACCTGCCAATAGAACAGTTTGTGTCATTGCACATCTTTATTACAGGCTTTATTTCATGCTAGCAACAGAACCACTGTCCTAAAATGGGGCATTAAAAGAGCATCCCCACTGCTACTCTGTACAGAAGTGATATACCATGCTTATAGCTTAAATTCTACCCTTCTTGTCAATTACAAATCAAAATCAGCCTGGCGATCTGTCAGCCTTCCCCCAGACATTCCTCTACTGAAACATGCGCTGCTGTCGGACATATTGCTGATGCCAAAATAGACTGTAAAAATGGATTGGGTTCCATGATAAATAGTTCACATTAACTGCAGTTTAGCTATTTCTCCTTTCTCTGATGCTGGTGCACAGAGAGTAAAGTGCTTTAACTGAACTTACTAAATGTCAAGCCAGATGATTTACACTCTGAAGGAAGCGTTAATGGTCTCTGTTACTGTACTGTTATAAGATCACCCACGGCAAATTATAAATAACTCACAAGCCAAGATAAACATGACAAACAAGGTGCATATAATTCAAAATCAGAATTGAGTTACTAAACACTGATCAACAAACACCATGACAATTATGCAAAGATATAAAACTAATTTTCTTTTTTTGTTGAAAATGTTTACGAATATGAATCCATGTCAAATTATTCTCCACTACTTTCTACAAATTCTAAATAAAGCACACTATTTTTGGACACAGGGCTGTAGAAAATATTGACAGAGGGTGCAGTTAATCCCATAAACATGTCAAGAACAGATTTCAAATACATTTTTGTAAGAAAAAAAAAAAAAGGCCATGACCATACTACATTTGTTCCACAAATGAACAAACAGCCATGCTAGCAGCTCTGTGAGCTGTAGTTCAGCAAACCACTGCTCTGAGCTAAATGCTAACGTCAGCATGATAGCATGCTCACAATAACAACGATACCATGCTGATACTAATTGGGTTTACCAAATTCACCATTTTAGTTTAGCATTTTAGCTCAAATTTTCTAATTAGCACTAAACTGAAGAACAGCAGACGTTGATTAGAAAGTCATTATTTTTGCAGCTGTTTGATCAAAAGTTCTGCGATGTGATTAAAACTTTGTCTTGCAAATTTCACGGTAAAAAAAATACAACCGTTGAGATTTTTTTTACGCTGAAAACCACAGACATTAATCCAGAGGAAAGAACTACAACAAGGCTAAGCGTGCTACAGCCATGCTAGCAGCTCTGTCAGACAGTACTGAGGCACAGTGGTGCTTTAGGTCAAATGCTAATGTCAGCAGACAAACATGCTCACTATGACAATACTATGCAATATTCACCATTGTCACCATCTTAGCTTAGCCTGTTAGCATGCTAATATTTGCTATTTGCCAATCCATCCAGTAGATGTAGAGACATTTCACAGGATAAGTAAATACTCTGACCTGCTGGTGGCACTAAAGGAAAAGCCGTGATCACCAGAGTCGGAAAAAGTTCACCCTCTGGGGACCATGAGTGTCTGTACAGAATTTAATGGCAATCTTATCCAAGAGTTTACGTAAGTGTCTGGATCAAAAGTCTGAACAGATTGCCGTCCCCAGAGCCATGTCGCTTACAAGACTAAAACTTACACACAGGAAGCTGAGGACATGCTCCAGATACAAGTGACAGAAATACTGCCCATATTTGCTTGTGGCTGTAACACAAGTTCAAAGCTGCATCTATGTTTAGTCAGAGGGAGCATTTCTTCACAAATTACCGCTCGTGCGCAGAGTTGTATAATGATTTCTTGCAGCTGTCACGTCTCAGATGACTTTGCTTTTCTCACCTGTTCAGCACAGTGGTGTAAGACCTGTTGTCCATTTTGCTGGCCAGAAAAAGTGCATGCCCCCACAGGCCGCTGCTCATAGCTGACTCCAAAGCCTCCTGGAAAGTGAGAGAACAAAACACTGAGCGAAACGCTGAGCACAGGATGACATCAGTGGCAACTAGTATAACACAGAAGTAATTTTGTCAACTGGACTAATGCTGTATCTATGATGGCCTTTCAAATATTGACCTGTGGTTATAGCTTTCAAATCATGCCAGTCAGTCATAAAAGTTGGCACCACTGACTCCTCTTTTATTTTTATAGCCTGGTCTGAGGAAACTTGATTGGATGAGAGTCAGCCACAGCCTAATAAAACACAGTTTTATCATATGGTGATAACAATCCAAACACATGTTTACATCTTGTATCAGGATGTAAAAATAATTCATAATCTTCCATTCGGAGCAACACTGAGATAACCAGGAGAACCTAAAGAGAACATTACATGATTAGAGAGATAGAGAAACCTTCTTTCTTCCAGCCAGCAGCAGTTGAGTGTAGCTCTGCAGGGCCTTCTCTGAGGTCTCAGAGCTGAAGCTGCTCCAGTTCCCTGTGAGCAGGTCATCTCCTTTTTGAGGTGGTGCTTCAGCAATCGCGCCCTCATTGAAGTCAATGAGCGTGGGAGGCTCTGACTCCCAGCTTCCATCTGAATGTGAGCCCTGCATCAGCAGTTCTGCAATATCTGATCCAACTATTTGCTGAAATAATGGAAATTTAGTGAGAATTGTTTCAGAATAAACATGATCATGATGTTATTTGATGACAAATCATGATGCTCTTACGCCATTCTGCCTGCAGAGCAATATCAGTAGATTCCACAAGAGGGCAGCAGAGCTCTTATCAGGCAGCTTGTCGTCTCTCGAGCAGGCGCTTGCCTTCTGGTTCGCAAACTCTATGGCATCTACTTTGTGCAAATCTTCCCTTCAGAGATATGACAAACCAAATTCATACAAAATCAAATTCATACAAAATTGAATTTGAAATATAATCTTTATAAGTTGGACAAAACTAATGACAACTCAGCAGAATACATTCTGATTGTGGAGAAAATGTTAAGATTGTGGTGAGCATTTTCAGAATTACACCACAAATGAAAAAGTTACCTAGTTAGGGGACCAGGGAAGTTTCTCATCTCCTGTTGTTCTTGTGTCTCACTCAGAATGACCTGTGCAGACATACACACAAAATCTTTATCTGTCTTATTCAAGAAAGCAGCAATGGTAATTGAAAACAAGAAATTCTAAAAAGGTCAACCCACCTCCAGGCTGTGGATTTCCAGCTGGCTGACGTTTTTCTGTGTTGAAAAGCCTGGGGTGACCCGAATCAGCTGGCCTGCAGGTCCGAAGCTGACCACCGCATGAGGGATTGAGTATTTCAGAGGCGCTGACATCTGAGGCACAGCTCCATGCTCTGAGGAGATATGATGCATAAAAGAACATGTGTCATGATAAACACTGAGTGAGGGGAACCTGAGAGAAAACAGCTTCAACTGCAGACTCACCTGCACCAGGCTGTGGGACAGAGTCACTGTGTTCAGCTCCATTGATGTACTGACTCAGTTCATAGCTGCTGGAAGATAACCCTGAGGTTTTGGAACTCTCTAAAGTCCCAAGGTAATAAGAGGAAACTTCTTCATTTTCTCTGGAAGGATTTTCCTCATAGTCACTGAGGTAATTCTGGGAGTTGTCTCTCCCTTGATCATACCTGAAAGAATTAAAGGAATAATTAGCTATTTTTTCATATAACTACATGTCCATTTTGGTACTTTGTATTACTGCAAACTTGCACATTATTCTAAGGATTCCTGGACCAGAACGTCTGTCTGAGTTGAATGTTAACATTTCATGTTGGGAAGTCAGACAGAAAATGACAAAAAAGAGACACTATATGACTACAAAGGCATAAAATGACTACAAAAGAAATAAAATGATAGTCTGATCGTCTATGTCTGATCAAACACGGAGACTTCTCACAGAAAGCTGAAGTTCATCAGAGTACCTCTAGTCATTTTTATCTTCTTCATGTTTACTTAAACTGGAGACGTGCTTTTAGCTTTTCTCTCCTGGACTAATGTGACAAACTTTATTCTGTCAGTATCTGTATCTGTCAGAGCTCCTTCCACCAGCTCCAGCCTGGTGCAGATCAGTGCTGTCTGACTAATAACTGGGGCCCTGTTGGGTTTCACATTGATTTTAAAATTCTATTGATTTCTTTTCTTCTTGAGTGCACATGTCCTACTCTGCAGGTTATTCCTATGTCTCGGCTGGTGATCAAGGGTGCCTATGCCTCTGCAGTTAAAGCCCCCAGACTTTGGAACATCTTTGACATCTTTTAAATCGCTTTATAAAATATTCTTTTAAAAGAAATCTTTTGTGAATAAATTATATTCCTCTGGTTTTACCATTGTAACTCGGCCATTGTATGTTTTCTTCTCCTTTTTTAGGTTATTTTTGTCTTCCTTGTGTTTTATGATTTCATTCCATATCCTAGTAAAGAATTTGTACAAAGTACAACACAAATAAAGTTATTATTGCTCCAAAATTATTATTAGTATTATTAACAAACCATCAAAAATACACAATTATAGTACTGGTGAATGGCACCATTTGATAACCATTTGAAGTTTTCCCAAATGTATTATCTTACTGCTCTCAACTGGGGCTGCAACTAATGAATTTTTTTAAAAGATTACAGGTTAATATTCGATTTACGGTCACAATTTCTCAGAAACCAAGTTTACTCGTTTAAATAACTGTGCAACCAGCAGTCCAAAACTCAAAGATGTTCAGTTTACTATCATAGAAGACTAAAGAAAGCAGCAAATACTCACATTAGGGAAGCTGAAAGCTAAAAATTCTTGACACCTTTCTTTGAAAATAACTAATTTTTTGTAGATTGACCAATAGATTAATCAACTAATTGTTTCAGCTGTCTCAATCCAAGTAAAAGGGTTGACTTTCATACAAGTGTAGTATTGCTCCTCACCTGTTCTCCTCTGCGTAGTAGCTCCCTGAATGTTCCTGATTGTATTTTCTCTCATGATATCGGTCTGTTCTCCATGAGTCTTGGGGATCCCACTGGCCGGCATCTTAAAGTGAAGATTAACATACAGTACAGTTTACTTCTTTTTTTTTTATTTAATTTTTTTTTTACCAAGAGAGTGTTGTACGTTGCTCATGAAAGATCTTTTGTGTAACTGTACCTTGTCGCCCATGCTGTCCTCTGTAGTAGTCATGGTCATAATAACCATAGTTGTCTCTGTAGTCCCAGTGGCTGTGGGGTGGATAGTCGTACCCATGTCTGGAAATAAACAGCCTCTAGTTACATCAGTGCATTTGTTCACTTTCTTCACCTGTTAATCTTTCCATCCTGAAGAAGGCATAATGTCATAATGTGCTCAAATACGGATTTGAGCCTGAGATTTTGCACCACTACCCTGCTCCCAAATCAGTACACCACACAATAAAGTGGTACAACTTTTGTGTTTGTCTTGCACTGCATGATGACATACTCTCAAATTATTATACACGTCTTCCTCATATTGAGCTGTAGTCACTTTGGGCGCAATCCATATAATGAGGGAAATCGGTGTGAGATAATTCCTGGTAAGATCATTAATAGAAAACTCTCTCCCACAAGCCTTTAGAGAAGTTTAATCGTACACACCTGGACTGGGGTCTTTGGTGTTCTGGTCGCCCATGGCCATATGGATACTGGTGGGAGTTGTAAGGATACTGCTCTGGTCTGGCCGGAGGACTGGTGAAGTTAGCCCTGTAGCTGGGATCAGGTTGAGCCCAGTGTCTGTCCCTCTCTCTGGGGTCTGGCGGTGGATAGCTCTGGTCCCTGTCCTGCTGAAAATACCTGTAGTAGTCCTCTCTGTCTTTTGTTCTGTGGGAATGACGGCCAGAGTCCTGCCTGGGGTGACCTCTGTGATCCATGATGACCCCTCCGCACAAGACCGGCCCACCTTCACACCTGAGAAGTTTGCAAATCCGTCTGTAGGAAATCCTATTTCAAAATAAGTCTACACAAAGATTTGTGCATATTCTGTTGGGGTACTTACAGCTCACACGTGCTGGCTGCAGTCAAAGTACATTCACGACTGCCACATCGTTTCACTGGGAAGTCACAACATGAGCTGATAACAAGACAGCATGATAACAAGAGGCTAAAGTTCACGAAATACTGTGGCCCATATAACCAGGTGTTGTTGCTGCGCAAACACCAGTGCTAAAAAAAAAAAGAAGAGGGTAAGTTAGAAAACAAAAAGCCAGCAGGGTCTCTGTGCATAATGCTTCATCTCCGTTATGTTTGCATTGTGTATCCCAGCCTGTGTCTTCTGAGCTGAGAGTAAACAGTGGAGCACGCCCTGAGGAGTTTGACAGCTGTAGTCCCACAAGGCAGGAACAGAGGAAATCCCGTCAATCTTCAGGCTAAACATGAGAGAGGAAAAACAAAACTACTGGCAGCCTCTCTGTGTCATTTCGACATGAATATCCGTCTCATCGGATTGTAGCTTGCATGAGGAAAAAGGCGCATCTTTGAGTGTTGCCACGTTGCCGGTAGGGGAGGATGTAGAGGACGGTCACAGTTACTCAGAGTCGGCTGGTCTCCGGTCGGTCTTGTTACAGCGAACAGGGCGAGGGGCTGCTGAACAGGGGCATAAGGAAACTGATTCCGAGTCAGTGGTGACAACTGTAGTTTCTTGTAGTGAAAAACTTTTCACTACACCTCCACTAGAGGCTCTCCATCACAGTTTTTACTGTCAGATGAAAGGTTCACTCAAGCTACAGCACCTCCTGTCTTCGAAGTCTGTCCTGAAAACTTCTGCTAATTTCAGTTATTTCATTCTCCTGCTTACTTTACATTACAGTACACTATATATTAACCTCTATTTCCTGTCCTTTAAAATGTCCACGTTCTCCTTTTGTTGGATTCTCATTTCCCACCAGCATACAGTTTTTTATATCCCATATTCCACATATTTTTACTTTTTCTTTGCCCTTAGAAATATTCACTTTAGTTCCTCAATTTTTATTTCGTTTTGCGTAAATTTGATCTTTACAATATTGCTATTTTAAAAAAAAATCTGTCATGTCATGTTAAGGATTTAAATCGAAATCGAAAAAATTTCATATGTTTACATATATGTCTAGCCCCGACAATTATGTATCCTCTTGTATGTATACTTATATTGTAGACATATGTTACATAAATATATATCCATCCCAAAACCAGTCAATATATATATTGATATTCTATACCATGGGTTCCAAAAGACTTAGACCACTTTCCCAGGATGGGAAGATCGACTTGTTTAAAATGAATGAAACTAATAAGAAAAAAAAAACATTTATAAACAAAGAGAATTTTTATGTACTGTATGTTGTTTTAATAAACCTGCACATATAAGTTGAATATATTGTAAATATATCATATACGATGTAAAAAATTCATTATATAGGTATTTTTAATATATGTACTCATACACATTTTACTATGGGTATTTCATATATGTTATAAACTTAAATCTTCATATATCCAGAGGATGTATATATGTGAATATAATATATCTCCTTATAGGTGACATATAAGGCAACATCCCTTTTAATATAGGGACATATATGTCATATATTATATTTCTGTATGGGCTAATTTGCCATAACACTGACATGACTAATTACTGCTCGACGTGACCCTGAGCAAGTTCTTTTTTTAACATGAAAACAGCAGTGTAGTTGCGAGGTCACGACCACCGGGTGTCGCTATATTCACAAAGACACGAGGGAATTGTATTTTCTGTGTGACCAATAGACGAGTTCATGCAAATCAGTTCTGAGGACACAAGCTTTTACTACTGGAAACACAGAAGTCACCCGGCACACACGATCTCTGCATCCTTGCAAACACACAACAAGCCCGTCTCCGCTCTGGATATTGTGGGACACCAAGCCGCTCGGATGTGCAATATGACTTTTGAAGAAAACAGTGGAGATAATTCTTCAGAAAGGTTAGCTTTTATTTTTGTATTGTGTTTTTTTTTTTACTTTGCACTGTGTGCGTTTGCTGAGGTTGTGAACTTCTTTTTTTTTTTTTTTTTTTTTTTTTTTTTTTTTACCGTTTTTTCTTTTAAGACTCTTAAGTGGAACAACCTTTGCAAATGTTTTGACCCGGACACGTTTTTATTTTACTCTTTCAGATGAGGTTTTTTTTTTTCTCCATTACTTGAGACTGTCGTTTGAAGTTGTTAGCTCCTACTGTATCGTCCGTCCACACAAGTGCAACGTCCAGCTAACATCAACGTCAAGCTTTAGTTATGCTAGTTAGCAGTTTTAGCTAACGTTAACGCTACGTGTTCATTATATATGTTTGATACAGGAAGGCTCTTGCAACGTTACATCACTGGATTATCGCTCACCTCACACGAATAGCATGCACTGGTTGACTTAAGCTTAAAAATCTAAAATAACAGTCAGCGGTCGCATTTAAACGTGTTGCTGGGTGTTTTAAGAGTTGATTTTTGACTAAATGTGTTAATATGATTGTTTCCTCAGGATGGAATCGGTGGCTAAAGCATTAGAGGAGGTGCTGAGCTCTGCATTGCCTCAGGGTTGCATCACTGTTGGAGTCTATGAGGCAGCAAAGTCACTAAATGCGTAAGTTAAAAGTAATATAACTGCTGCAGCTCTGGTAAATCTATTAAGTATAAGTGTGAGACATCTTTATTTCCTTTTCCTTACAACTCTTTCTCTTTGTTTCTTTCAGGGATCCAGACAATGTGGTGTTGTGTCTGCTGGCCACAGACGATGAGGAGGATGTGGCTCTGCAGATTCATTTCACCTTAATCCAGGCATTCTGCTGTGAGAATGACATCAACATCCTGCGGGTGAGCAACATGAGGCGTCTGGCAGAAATCCTTGGTGGAGTGAAACCTGGAGGGGAGCCTATGGACCTGCACTGTGTGCTAGTTACTGTAAGTGTCATTACTCATGTCTGTTTACTATAGATCTGCAGTTTATTGCTCACTTCCCTTCAGACTGTAAAAAAATAGTTTTCCGGCTGTCGCTGAGGTTTGGCAGGTTTTCACTACCAAGGCCTTTGTCATACTTGCAAGAAACTGTTGTGCAATCAGGATGATGAAGGATCTCACACTGTTTGCACATTCGTACGTCAGCAGATAGTAACTGCTCTGTCCCCTCTTTCTGCAGAATCCTCAGTCGTCACTGTGGAAGGACCCTGCACTGAGCAAAGTGAACAGATTCTGCAGAGACAGCCGCTGTTTGGATCAATGGGTGCCTGTCATCAACCTGCCCGACCGATGAATCAGTTTGGAATATTAATGTATTGTGTGCATTGGGGGAAACGTAACTTCACAAGGCCTGTGTTAATGTCTGTGTTGGATTCCTTTGGAAAGTGCCCGAGAGACAGAGAAAGGAGGGGCAGAAAAAAAAAAAGAGCACAGGGAAGAGAAACGTTCCAACAAATTTACCAGGTCAGGGTGAACGAGGGCCAACGAAGAGTGACTCAGCAGTCTTGGTTCCATGATTTCCAGGATTGCCTTTCTCTGCCGAGATAGACGCCTTTACAGGAAACTGAATCATGTGAGCGGACAAGCACACGTGGTGGGGAGCACAAGCGCAGGACTGGAGAAAAGCAGGAAGAGAGCCTCAGTTGACAAGACTCCAAGAGCTGGACCACAGTGGAGTGGACCAGTCAGGGCTCTCTGCTTGAAGAATTCCTCATGAAAATTTGACCACATCCAAGAATTTCTTTTAACAGCACATTTTTATTTAATAGTATTTAAGACTTGTCACTTTGATAACTCAAAAAGGAAAAAGTTTCACAAATTGATTGTTATTATTATCTCAAGGGCAATGCAATGTTTGGAGTTGTCCACTAACTGATGTTTTTATGTTATTAATTTAAGGAATTATATTTATTGTGCATAGTTCATGGAATTTTGTTAAGTTGAATGAAATAAACAAACAAACAACAACAGTTCCCCGACTGGTTTTGCCTCAATGATTTCCTGATACGACAGGTTTAGTGTGTTTGTAGGAATAGTGCGTGCCCATCGTGCCCACAGCCAACTCATACGAAGCAATGTGTTACCTCACGGGGTTTGGATATTGGCCTGGCATGTCACTTGGCCGGCTGAAGTATTTACTCAGCGTGTGTTTAGCCTTTTATGCAACTTGCGTCTCTTGGATCAACGTCGAGTTTGTGCTTGCAAAAATTATGACCTTTTTACTTGAGTCAAAAATATTGTTATTTACAACTTAAAGTAGTTACTTATTCTGAGTTTCTTTCCATCTGCATGGGAACTCTTGTAAAATGTGACCCTTTGCACATTTTGAAGGTCTACATATTTTGAGGGGAGGAGAATTCCCATTGTAGTTGAATCTGAGTGGGATGGGTCTCATCGTGACGGCTCATTCGCCACAGCCCTCTGCATCCACGCAATCACAGCTAAATTTACTGCTGAGAGATTAAAAATAGCAGAGAGGCAAGAAGAGAAAAATCCACGCTGAAGACCCATTTCAGACTGCAAAAAGAGAAAACCAGAACTTATTGGTGCTTGCGTAGTATGGGGAGGGACAAAGCCTTCTACACAGAGAGTCACGAGACAATGGATGTATGAGTCAGGGCTATTCAGGTCTCCCATTGCTAGAGCTGTACAGTACTTTAGCTTCATGGCTAAAAATAGCCCCATGAATAGAGGCGTTCCCCCTGACCACTGACACGCTAACAATAGTAGCACTTGTAATTAACAGGCAGTGTACGCACAGCAGGCTGACCTGTTGCAGAGGCGTCAGTGTGCAGCCCAGGATATTCGGAGAACAGCAAACCTCTGGTGGTGCAATCAGGTGGTCGATGAGGAAAAACTGGGTCACAATGCAGGACTGACTGGAAGACTGGAGAGGAATGTGGGTGTGATAGTGGCTGGAGGTTTTGAGGCCATGTTAAATTGACTGTTAAGTTAAATAGTGCCATTTGCAAATGTGACAAAGTGTGCACGGAGGCCAAAAACATGCAGATAAAACACACCACTGAACAGATGTTGGAGTCGCTTCAGTCCCACAGACTAGGGCAGAACACTCTAGTCTCAATTTTCCAATGACACTGTAGTTTTGCTGCTGTCTTTCTTTAGAGAAGTGGCCAGTCAGCAGAACTGAAACATTTTTAGTATCAAGTGCTGACTGTGCTTCTAGATGAGACACAAACTTGTCAAAGTAATGGTCGGAGTTTTGATTTTTCTTGGAAAACGCAACAATAAGAGCAGAAATACCACAGCAGGATGGCAGTAACGTGACACCTGAGAGCCAGTTTGATCATTAAAAGACACATTTTTTTTTCCCTTTGTCTAAACATTTTCCATCACACAGGGAGAGGTCATGAAAAGTAGGTGAGATAATGGGGATACTGGATTATTGGCTTATCGCTGAGCTTCTCCCCTACACTGACAGGTAACACAATCACTGCAAATGATGCTGCTACAAAGCCACTCCTATCAATCATCTGACTTGAGTGAGGGTTACTTCTATGTGGGCCAACATATATGGGCTGACCTTGTTGTGCATGTAACATCACACCTGAGGAGACTGAGAAAGGAGAGAAAGCGCTGCCCAGAGCAGCAGGGGTTGTTGCATAACAGGCTGGCTATGGCTCAGGGGCACAGAAACCCCTTTACTGAGAAATTAGAGCGATCCAGAATGTTTATGTGCTCCTGACCTGATACTAGAGACACTCGTCCACTTTTTTTCCGAACATGGTGACCTATGATTCAGACAAAGACATGACAATGGGATAACAACAGACCTAGCCAACCTCAAAAGACAAGACACTGTATCATGAAGACCGGCAGAGACTGTGTTGTGTCTGATAGATACTAGTGTTTAGTGTTGGATGCATCAGTGTACTTTCTCTAAAAGGGATGCTTTTCACTTGTCGATGACCAAAAGACCAAAGTCTACACTTTCACAATTTATAGCTACAGCATAACCCAAGGGGCTCATGTTCATGTGCAACAAACTACAAGCAAAAAAAGATGATTTGCAAGTAATTGGCTGAGTACCTACTCTTCCCACTTAGGGGAAGACAAGCCTCAAGGACTAATCCAAACACAATAAATAGTGACATTTTAAAGCAATATTATTTGATTTTGTTGGCTGCTTGGCAGCAAAACAAGCTGTAAATACAACACTGATATGTTATCACCTTACAAAGTTGATATACAGTAAACCAATCAGGCCGATCGAAGTATGTCAGCAAAGAATTGTCGAATCATCCAGTGGAGTCCTGTTTGTGTGTTTGACTTTTCTTTTAGCTCTGTTTTAGTCTCCATACAATCCTCAAGTACCTGGATCTTTAGCTGCTGTTTGGTGCCAGGCAGGTAGTGTGTACAGGGGATTTCATAGAGCTGGAAACATGATGAGAACTGTGGGACGGAGGCAAAGTGACATTCAGGGCTTTAAAACAAAACAATGAGCTGAAAGTTGATAAAATGCTCTGCAGAGATGAAGGCTACTGCAAAGTTGGTCGATAATTCTCTGTGTGTTTGTGACTGTGAGTGACCCTTTCACAGTGCATATCGTCATTTGACCCATTGTTAATGCCACAATAATGATTAAAGCAGCTTTATAGTCATATAAATGATGCTTTAAGCTGATTGAAGGTGTTACTTCACATAAAGACTAAAGCATCAGTTCAACACAGTCTTAGTTCACTAAATTCAAACAAATCGAATATTCTAGTTAAGCAACTAAGACCTCCCATAATGTGCATGTAAGGGGAATTTAAAAAAAAAAAAAAATCTTACATTAGTTGAAAAAAAGACTTATTTAAACTTAACCATAGATTTATTTGAGCTTACCACAAGCAGGTAAAACCACAAACATGACATAGAGTATGTTGTTACCATACTCACCATGTGTGAGAAACCACAAACATTGTAACTGTGTTTTTCTAATAAAAACACAAATTCACACTCACTAGTAAAAATCAATCAAATACATCGTTATCTAAAACAACACATTCGGTTTTAATTCAAAAAGTTGAATTAACGTCGAAATCTAAAGTTGAGGTTCAACTGAATCACGTACATCAAACAGTTACAAGCAAGCACATACTGTGATACATGGACATACATACTCTACTATACTTATGGATGTATGAGAGAAACCTTATTACAAATCATTACTGGACATTGTGTCATTTTGAAATAGGATGTCATACACAGGGTTCAAAGCCTACTGTAAGATACACTTCCTTCACCTAAAGGACCTTTTTCATTCACAGTATTAGACAACAGCACTTGTGTGACTAAAAAGTAGTCAAGAGGTTGAAGCAGGATTACTTCATTATTAAGGCCCTGGCTGGTACAATTGCAAAATTAGTTGCTTACGCTTTGTATGAGCACTAACACACACATGAAAAGTTACAGCTATATACTGCCGGTCTAACATACTCATAGTAAAGTCAAAGTAAGCTTTAGAGCAACTGTAAACATGGAATGTTTCAAACTCACGAGTATAACAGTCATCTGGTGTCTACAGGTTTCAAAGTGCCTGAATAGTAATGAGTAATAGTAAACAGTAATAAGCCAAGCCAAGTTTGTGGTGGGACACCAGAAGTCTGATAGAGACACTGATGAGATGGCACAGATTGGTCGTGAACATTTTTTCTCAGGAATAATGGCTGCAATATTTGTTTCCACATTTTTAATGAATAAGCACTACCTTATGCAAAAATTATGTGTGTCTCATATAAACAGATGGTTGTACTCAAAGGTCAAAGGTTGCACATTCATTTCTAAGGCAAATGCATGACAAATGTTCTGAGAATTAGAAAAATTAATCATCACTTTCAGACATGATATATAATGACTTTGCACTGGATTCAGTTGAAATGAGTGGTGGTGATATGGAGTCTGTTGCATAACTGGGATGCATTTCCAGAATGCAGCTGCACTGCACTACACTGCACTGCAAGACTACTACTATATATTGTATATTATACTACTATATCCAAAAGTCAATCTCAAAAGTGAAAATCCAATCAATGTTTTAACTTTGGAAATGTTAATTTATACATGTTTTTAGAAAGAGCTGGGAACAATTTAATATCTAATTCTTGACGACTAGTATTTCTGACTGTGACTAGATGCTGCAATAGTAATTTGAGACAGCACAGTTTAGTCGTCTTACGACAGGACATCATTATCTCGAGCGCTCATTATCAGTAGCACACAAACTACAACAACCATTTCCTGAAGCAAGCCTGATGAAAGTAAGAGGTGAAAGCTGAAAGCCTAGATCTGATTGGACCAATGATTGAGGGGGCTTGTTTATGCATGCTGTGATAATTAGAGAGTCAGGAACTCTCCCTCAATGGCACAGTTCCTTTCAGGCTGAGGTCTGTGGCCTTCTAGATCTTGTAAGAAAGCACTACACAGAGAGAAAAAAAAAAAAGTTGCCACTGAGCCTCCGTACGAACTTTTGATCAAACTTGCTTGAGCTAAACCTTTGAGCCGAGGCCAGAGCTTCAGATTTGTGCCTGTTCTTTGGTGTAACTGTGATCTGGCTGAAAGGCAGAGAGAAATATATTCCTTATCAAACTGCAGCAGGCATGTGGAAAAAGTATGGGGGTGCACTGGCCTTAAGGCAGGTTGTGAACAGTATTACTATCAGCTTTTTTTCCCCTCATAAGCATCAAAATGAAAAGCAGCAAGAATTCAGGTGTTCCCCTACAAAACAGTGCAAGGCTTCTTGTCCTTGAAAGGGTTTTCTGAAGCGGGGATGCCCATGAGCAGCGGGTCATTCTTGGCGTGTTCTCCACAGTAACGCATTAGGTCCGATGAAGCCTTGGACACCTGCAAAGAAATCAGTCCACACACTCATCTAGCTTGACTTACATTTAGACCACTCGGGGTGAATGACTACGAATATAAACGCACCTTTATCCTCTCGATGCTGGCCTCTATCCTCAGCTGCTGCACTGTCCGCCTGGCCTGAGCGATGCTGCTGGAGCTCTGCATTTTTGATGACATTGCAGTTTTGGGACAGCTGTGCTTAAATCTGGAGAAAAAAAAATGCACTCACTTTATGTACATTAATTAGTGTAGATATACAGTGGGTATTTGCACAAAGGAACCCAACAAAGTCAAAGTGTAATAAATCTATTCACATGCTGCCTGGCAACAAGCTGTTCCTGAGGGATTAAAGAAGCAACATAAAGGTCAAGCTGCTGCTAAAAATACTATACTGCAGAAGCTGCTATTGACTTTATAGGAAGTTCACTTAGATTTGTTGTTGTTATTGGTATTATATAGTAACTAGTAACTAGTTACCTTATTTATCTATCTTGAAAGCTGTTTGCAATTCCTCCCATTTAAATCATCCATAGCACCTGTTCGGCCAGGGTTAGTATGCATACGATATCTACGACTAGGTAAGTAATGGAATATATAATGCAGATATTTATGAGTGACAAGTTGTGAGGGAGCTAGTTGGAACAGTAAAGTCACCACTGAACATAAGGAGATGAAGACCAACTTCATCATACAGAGAGCAATGTATTTGCCATTCGTAATGAAGCTTAAAATTATGATGAGCATATGATTGACCTCGCCAAATGCTTCCAGGCCAATAACATGAGCAGCACAAAATTGTTTTTATCCTGTGTGGAGACTAACGTTGACGTGTCATGACTGCAACTTCTAGTGAAAACCAATTTGCTGTGGGTGTGGTACATTCAGTCGGCACAGGCACATGGTTGTAAATAACACATGCGTTGTTTGGCTTTTCCAAGGATTTGCTGGCAATTTTATTGAGAAATAGCTGCTGCTCATACTGACATCACCACTTGTTTGTTAAGGCATAGGGTTAGAATCACTGGACTTATCCACGGTATATTTCCATAAAACCTAGAACTACAACAAGGCTAAGCATGCTACAGCCATGCTAGCAGCTCTATGAGACTGTACTTGTGGTGTTTTAGGTTAAATGCTAACGTCAGCCGAATGGCATGCTCATTACAACAACAGCTTAGTATGCAACATTTACCATTGTGATCGTCTTAGCCTAGTGTTTTAGCATGCTAATATTTGCTAATTATCACCAAACATAAAGAACAGCGGAGGCAGAGTCAGCAAGTTGAGGAAAACTCAGGTGATCACCAAAGTCAACAGGATTTATCTATTAGACGCTGAGATATTTCACATCATATGTGATGACTTTGACCTGCTGGTGACAGAGAATCACCAAAGTCTAACAGATATTTGCTGAGATATTTCAGTTTAGATCAAAGTCGTGGACTGACCAACAGACCGACCAAGGGACAGATCAACAGTCACCCCTGGGGCCATGATGCTAGCATGAAATTAAAAGAAATAAACATAAACATAATATAAAAACGATCAAAGCCTCATCTTTGGTTGCAGCACTTAATGTAAATGCATGAGCAGCTTCGCACAACATGGCAGAAATTATTAAGTGTGCGTACTAAGATGTTACTTCATGTTCAATCCATTGAGCTGTGCAACTTCTCAGAAGTGACAGTTGACCTATTCTGGAATTGACTCAATGTGCGTAAGAGTTGTGGCCCAACCTAACGGATTCCTGTTTCACAATTCCCGCTTCCAGGATACAATAGTTTACTTTTACCAGCTCACTACGTCACTTTCTGAATTACTTGAAGGAGAGGCTGCACAGTTGTAATTTTCTTCCTTTCACTCTGGCCAACTGCAGTGCAGAGCTCAAAGGGGAAGCAGCCTTTGAGCAAAAGAGGTGGTGCTTCTTTTCTGTTATGCACAAACGTAATTTCTTAGAAGACAGAGGGAAGAGGAACATCTTCTACTGCAAGAACAGAACACCATGTATTCAAGTTTACAGTAGAACAGACTGCATATGTTGTTGAACAATAATTGAGAATTTCACAGTCTTTCCAACAACTGCAGCTCTAGTTCCTGGAGCACATGAAGAAAAGACACCAGACAGTGGCTCTGTGGGACAGACAGAAATAATCTCTGACATGTGGTGTAGGAAATGTTTGCTCTGTGTTTTGGTGCAGGATATCACAAAAGAGGGGGACACACTGACACGGAAGGGTGATGAAACTACAGAACTGACAACAGACAGGAGACAAGACTATGCATCCCTCTAATTCTCCCACCCACTCCCTTCCGCTTCCTCCACAGGAAGCAGCATCGCCACTCGCCCTCTGCAGTAAATGATTAAATATGGGGTGGAGACTTTAAAAATAGAAGCTACACACACCGGCCAGGAGCCAAGGAAACGGAACGCATAGCAGAACGTTGGCTTTCCTAAGAAGTGCATGCTCATGTTCAATTTAATTTTACCACTGTATAAACAATCTGTTTTCCCAGCCTTTTTGACCTTTGCGCTCACTGTTCCAGGGAACTTAGCACTTCATGGTGTGGCTCTGTTATCAACACAGCTGTAATTTCTAAACCCTCAGCTGCACTGGCCAGGCATGAGTGGACACAGGAAAGGGAGAGCTGCGTCACAGGAGGGCTGGAGTCCACTAACTGACATATGCAGAGACACTGTGACGCCAGCAGCTACTACAGAGCTCTTACAATTGGAGGGGGGCACAAGAGGCGTAACTGGTTGTAAAAGAAATTAACAAGGCTAAGTGTTTTCTGTTTTACTGCACTATTGTTCAGCCCCTGGTTGTACTAGTGTTATGAAAGCGGCACGAATGGAAACCAGTAACTTCACAGCACTGAAGAAATGTTATTAAATCATACTTGGGCTTCTTTTTTTCTTCTGTTCTTTCACTCTTCTTGTCATATTGTTTGCTCACAAACTACAGTGACATTGCATTTAGCCCAAGCCGTAATCACAATGCAAAAAGTTAAGTTGCAGTGAAACAACACATCCAGCAAGTTTAGCAGCTGGTTAGAACAAAGACTTTTGTGCAAATATAGTCTATTCACTTTACTATCATAATTATAGAGATAAACAATTGTCCATGTGCAACTTCTACTAGAAGCAACAATTAGTTGATCCATAGAAGTAGAGCTGCAGTTCCACCAGCTGTCACAGAAATAGGGACTATAGAGACTCTTCCCTTCAGGCTTAAGATACCACAAGAGGTAAATCGTCTGCAGCAGTCAGCCTTGCAGGGGTGAATGAGTTTAGAACACACACTTGCATCAGGACTGGTTCACCCCCCACCCCCCCAGTGTGGGCACACACAGACTCTGCTGTGCAGCTCACCTCAAAAGTGCTGAACTTCAAATAATCCTCTCTCTCTCCGGCTGTGTGGTGGGCAGCTTTACAGTAATCCTGCTGGATCTGTAACAGTCTTACAGACGACATCTAGATTTAATGCACCGCATCAATGTGACTTTTCTACTGGACACTGTGTTTGTAGATAACACACACCGCAGACTCGATGCTTTGTTGTGAAAATATAAATATACCAGTCCCGTCAAAAGTTTCGACACGACCTTCCCATTCACTTGAATGAGAAAGTGCGTCCAAACTTAAATTAAAGAAGTGATTCTGTATTTTGATTGATACCGTGATCCTGTGTGTATGCTAACTCTGCAGCTACAGCCTGATTAGCTTAGTTTAGCATTAAGACAGATGTTTATTTGTCGCTTTAATGTTTAATAACTGACACAACCTTCCATATGTGTGACCAACTCTGTGGCACGACATCAATTATATGCAAAACCTGAAGCTAAACATAAAACATATATTTTAAGCTATTGCCTAATTGCCATATAATCTTATTTTTGAATAGAGACCTCAGTCAAACAAATTAGAAAAGAGACCTCACTCCAGTAAAACAAACACAAACAAGCAGGGAAATTTGTCACTGTAGGGTGTGTAATTCCTGTATGTGGACTGAACCTTTAAAATCCTTCTGGCCAAAAGAATGTCAGCAATGCCTTCAGCTGTGGTGTGCCTTTCTGCCTCCAGCATGTGTACTTACGGGTGGTGAATGTAACATGTGGCACACTGAAAGCATTGATAAAAAAAAAAAAGTACATTTGAAGTCTTACAGCAGGGAGACTTCTTTGATGTGGCTGCAGAGCTTTACACAGGTGGGCTCACGCAGTGCCAACACAGAGGTCCTGCAGAGTTTATGACACCACATTTTGCCCTGAGGAACTACTCGCTGCTTAGATCTGCTGCCTGAACAAATACACAAAGAACTTTAGTGTGTCTCAGCAATATTGATAAGATTTTTTCCTTTACATGCATCGCAATATGGCAGATGTACTGTGTGCAAAGTTACATAAAATAATATAATTGATGATGGTGCAATGAACTGTCTTCCCTTATTATATATTATAAGAGACATAGACTCCCATGTTCAAATAAAACAGATAAACAGAAATAGCAGAAATAAATATGTTTACAGGAAGCAGTTTTGGTGGGCGAGCGTATGCTTGCCATAAACTGGCAAGTCGCGGCTCCACACGCGTCCCACCTCTTTGCCCATTTTTTGTTTAGCCAGGAGTAAGGCGGACTCAGGCACTGCCATGAAGAAGACGGCGCAGCAGCCCACTCTGAGCTTCAAAACTGCTCTTCAGCCTTCATCCACCTTTATATACTGTACAGTCTATGGCTGCAACTGTTAAAGGAGCCTTTAAATTAGAATAAAATATATATATTGAAATATGTTTGCCATTCAAAAGTCTTTTGAATCAATCAAAAAAAAGAGAGAGCCTGTTTCAAAACCATACTCACATGTCCATCTATGTTGAAGCAGATTTAAGCCACTTTAAGGAGGATATCTACCACAGCTATTTGATTTTTAGTAGAAAAATCCCTTTTTGTGTCTCGACAGACAATATCTCTTTGCTGTGCAGTAGTGTAGTGAAGGGATGGAGGCACAAACAGGGAATCTTGTCATAAAAAGACTAACATTGCAAGATACCAACATGATTTGGCCAAGACAGACCGCTGAGGCCTCATTTTAGCTTTATCTGAACTTGTGCATTTTTTTTTTGCGTAGAGCAAGAATTGTGGATTTTGCTCAGTATGAACAGTAGGAACAACTAAATTGGACAAAGATGGCTTCAGTGTATAAATGAGCATGAGTATAGACAAACCTTTAATATCACACTATCCCAATGAAAACAACCAGTTGTTGCAGCCCTATAATTTCACTGAACTGTGTTCCACTATTATGCATTATATCAGACATATCTCCTCACCAGTGAAAACAAACTTCCAAGCATTTATTAGATTAATTGTGTAACAAGCAAACATAATAAGCATCTTGTTGACCGATTACCGTGGTGTTTTTCAGCATCTGATAAACAGAAGGCAGGCTGAGAGCTGCAGCCTGAATGATTACTTATCAGCCGTCCAGTTCCAAAAGTGCCGGGCCGTGGGACACTGAGCAGCTCCATTATCTGTGCGTAACAGTGCTAAACTGCCTGGCAACAACAGCAGCAGCCTCCACAGTCCGCTCCTGGGCCAGGATCTGTGGCTGCCGCGACAATAAGCTCTGAAGCTTAGGCACATGTGAGAGGCGCAGTGACAATGCAGACGGGCTATCAGTATTGTGCCACACTCACAACTGCTGTTTGGGCATTGTGTAGGTCAGAGGCACCGGGACAGGAGTCTAGAGGAGCTTTTACAAGTTTAACTGCGCCCTCATGAGTGCTAATCTCAGACAGCCTGATGCTATCTGGGAGCCAGCCTGTCCAGTCAGGCGTGCAGAGGAAAGAGACAGAGGCCTCCCAAAGAGAAACAAACACAAACAATGTCTCTTCTGCGTTCTGGTGAAACAAACTGTATGACTACAGCTATAACCTTCCAGTCTATGCAACATATCATCAATTACAAGCTTTGATGGTGACAGATTTTTAAAGGCGTCATGGATGATGTCCAAAAAGTGTTCGGAGACGTGTGAAGTCAGCCGACATGAAAACAAACACAGGAGGCGTTGGTGTTCACGCTGAAGATTTAAATATGCGATGAGGCTTCCAAGACACTGAGTCACGGGCTGCGAGTTTCTCCCTGGACTCCACACACTTCACTGTACACCCCCC
>NW_019525119.1:377482-491936 GCF_002814215.2 Seriola lalandi dorsalis
CCCACCCCCCCACCTGAGCTTTGCAGCGGCAGGGAACAAGCTTCGGCAAGGGTGGGGTCAGCTGAAGGACAACAGATTCTCACTCCAGTTTCTGTCATCCTGTCCTTTTCTTCCCACCTGGGCCCCATGTGCAGAAAAACAGGTTCCTGTGAGTGTGTATAAGTGTGTGTGTGTGTCCCTGCCAGACAGTCACAGCCGTTTAAAAGTTCAAAGCCTTGAGTAATGTGCTTCTGATTCCCTGAGATATAAGTTCATGCATGGCCCTTCATACACACCCTGTGGAGAGGTATAGTGAGTAACATCCACGGATTAGGGCTGTCTTTGAAGTTTTGGTGACTTTTAGAAATCAATGGAAGAGAAGCAGCTAAAACAACCGTGAACCAGGTGCTGCTCTCTTTTGCTACATTTCATCCTGCATGTGTTCAGTTGATTGTTTTTTTTTGTTTGTTTTTTTTTGGCTTTGGGGAGATTAGAGAAGTGAAAAAAAGTGACACAGAGAATCTGCGCTACCATGTCTGAAGTTAAATCTGGAAGGCCAGATGCAATGCAATGTGCCCCCAGCTGTTACTATTAATACAGAAATGCTGTCACACGAATGCATGTGGGTGGGGGTCATCATGCCAAGCTGTTGCATGCAGATCACTGCGTATGACTCAAGTGTAGTAATGAGAATGACGTTTTTTGTCATGACAGTGGCGTGGCTCTGTGGATGGCAGTGTCACACTCAGTCACTCCACCACTTTGGTCCAGGCTCAAATATCACGACAACTATTGGATATATTGCAGTGACATTCATGGCCCCCACAGGATGAATCCTGCTGCCTTTGGTGATCCCCTGACTGTCCCTCTAGCGCCACCATGAGGTTGACATTTATGGTTGTGTGTGAAATGTCTTGACAGTTATTCTCTGGGTGGCCATGAAGTATGGTAAAGACAATCACGTCCCTGTCAGGAAGAATTTGTATTCATTGTCTTCGGATTGTCTGTCCGTCTGTCCCATATCTCACATACGCCTTGATGGAACTTCTTTAAATTTAACACCATCATTTACTAGGACTCATGAATGAAACGATTGGATTTTGGTGGCTAAAGGTCAAAGGCCAAGGTCACAGTGACTTCACAAAACATATTATTGGCCTTGTGAACGCAGTATCTCGGGAACTCCTCAAGGGAATCTCTTCACATTTGGCACAAATGTCCACTGGGACACAAGGATGTACACAGCACACTTTTCAGCCGTAACTCAAGACTTCACACAAATGCTTAATATTCTGTATTATCCTGAATAAACAGGGATGTAATCTGAAACTAGTCTGAGTGGCGGAGGCATACAGTACAACCGCGAAGCAGTAATTCTAGTTTAACCCTGTGACTTTTCCTCTAGTGTCATCATCACATTGAAATTCAATTTGAACTACACAGCCCTGAAACAGGTGCTGTTATTATGAAGACTAATGATGTTCCCATCAGCCTCAGCTGTACTCTGTGTTCAGTGAATTTATCAACAACAGCAGCATAATGCATGCAAGTCCCTAACTAAGTTAATACAGTTAACATCTGTTTTAAAGGATGATAACTAACTAACAGATAACTCCTTTGGCCTCAGGGTTTTAGAAAGGGGATAACACCTCTGTTCGCCATCCAGTGGTGTGCAGTGAAGTGCATAACTGTGGGGGAAAAAAGAAGAATTAGAAGATAAAAATTATATTTCAGGTTGTGGGACATAAGCAGACTGTACTATTACATATTTTAAAGTTAATAAATCCTTTCTACTCCACTTAAAGGGTTAGGGTTATATTGGGTAATACTGGAGTTGGTATCTATGTCTACTCTCAGTTTTAAGTTCCTACTTTAAGACTGACACTAACAATGGGCCTAAACTTGTTGAATGGACTGCACTTATCTACTCAAACACAAAGTGCTTTACAATGGAAGTCACATTCACCCATTCACACACACATTCATACAGCGCTTTTCTGCTCAAGCACATTTCACAATGTGGACTGGAGGAGCCGGGAATTGAACCACCAACCTCCCGATTAGTGGACGACCCACTCTCCCTGATAGCCGCCCCTTGGCATACACAAGGTCCTGCAGCCTATAAGGGTTAATGTTCCTCCTCTTTTTCAAAATCCAGCAACAAGTGTGGAAAACTTTGAACGAATACAGTTTGGGTTATTTTTGTCTTTTTCCGGATCAGATTACTTTCTCCTAATAACTCAGCTGTCATCACTGTAAATCCTCTGAAAACAAGAAACTGCCTCTTCAGTGGAACAACGCACACGGCTCAAAGAAAGAGCCCTCAGGGCACAGCTGAGTGTAACAGTTAATGAACCCTTTAGTCTGCCCTGTCTGCTCCCTGGTCCGGCGCTGCGAGTCGTCACGCTGACGGTCTTTGTCTTATCTTGTTCACTCAAAGACAATAGAGCCGCACAGAGCGGCTCCACAAGCAGAGATATTGAGAGTTGCTTTTGTGGTTTGGTGTCAGGAGGTAAAAAGTTGCAAATTCAATGGATAAGACACAGTATCCTACACCAGTGAGTGCATGAATCCGTGTGTGTGTGTGTGTGTGTGTGTGTGTGTGTGTGTGTGCGTGCGTGCGTGTGTGTGTCTGTCTGTGAATGCCCTGTGTGCAAGGTGGGCCAGGCTGCTATTTCCTGTTGAGTGGGAGACATGAAAGCAGTGAGAATTTTATGCCGTTGATATCTCTGCCCAAATGCACCAAACTGTCTCCACCCTACCATGGGAGAAAAACTCCCACCACCGACCAAAAAAAAAAAAAAATGCTCTGAACAGTTGACTGCATTCGTTGAAATCTCCCAAGGAGGGAAAAGTTAGCAGGATGAAGAAAAAAGAAAAAAAAAAAAAAGAGCCCGCTGTCTCCCACCAATACTTCCTGGAGACCGGGGCAGCCCTGGATCTGCACGGGTCTCCCCGACAACTGAGCTTTGTCTAGACAGAAACCAATGCTCCGCTCACCGGATAGGAATTCAGTAAACCCACAGTCCCACATTCTCACACCACCTTTAGCCTGACGCTCTCACATGGCACCGAACAAACCGAGTCACAGGTCTCATTGTTACAACGATCAGGCATTTACACTCCAAGCTCAATGCACCTCCCTGTCTTTCATGTGAATAACAGAAATTGGTGCATTTTGCTTAACAAGGTTTTTTTTTTTTTTTCTTTCTGTGCATCAAAATCAGCTCTTTCACTCTAACTATGTGGGAATGTAAAACCAGCTGCAGAAAATTCCTCTCATTCCATCTCCAACTGCAACACACACCGATCGTGTTTTGCTCACTTCAGATCAAGCATCTAAACCAGTAATATGGGATGCAAACAGTGTCGGGTAAGGGCATGGGGAACTGAATAACATGTCAATCCGAGAGGGCGACACACTTTTTTTCTTTTTTTTCTTACACGGCCCGTTGCTTTAGGATAAACATCAGCAATTCTTCCTCCCCAGCCTCACCGAGCCTCCAGAGCCGACCTTTTCATGCCATTCCTTCGAGGTTACTAACAAGAGTTCTCTCACCTTTTCCCCACTTCCCGCCTCCCATGCCTTACAAGCAGACACCCACCCACACAGTCATCATTTTACATGCATGCTAAGGTTTCTTTGTGTCTTTCTTTTATTGATTCTGTTTCAAGGGAAGGTTTACTCAGCATGATACAGACTGCTGGGATACTGGGTGTAACGTTTTCCATTTTTTAACTTTTTAACTTTCATACTTCAGGTTTCATTTTAACAGCTGCAGGATAATAGATAAGTTTCCATGCAGGACAGTTGCAAGGATTTTAGAAATACACGATGTTGTAAGTCCAGAGTTCCCCTCTGCAACCCCTCAACCTTAAGGAAATTCTGACCACACACAAAATATAAAGGCTCTGAATACTCTCTCATTTTATGTTTTCAACTGATCAGTTTCTATTTTTCATAAAATAGAAACCATGAAATGTCTAAATGATGTTTCTGCTACTAGGACTAAATCCTGGTAGGGAAACAATAAATCCTATATCTATGTTTTTACTATAATGTAAAACATATATATCTAAAACTACTGGAATCACCCAGTTCAATTACTACTCGTGAAAAAATGTTTATCTGCAGAATTCCCCAGATTGCTAAAACTCCAAAATTCCCATAACAAAACAGGCTATGATACTAAAGACATAACTTCAGCATTAATGTTCTACGATAAGATCAATAACGCAATTGCAGCTCTGTTTTATGTTCTCCATTTAGTAGCTGTCGTGGAGCTTCCTCTGCAGATGGAGTTCACCCAGTTCTCATACAATTGTTATGTGATTGAAAGCTCCACAACAGCTACTGTATATGGCAGCCTATTGCAAACTATTGTTTGCAAGGTTAGGGAATGAACCATCCCCCTTTAAATGAGTTGAATTTTTACTGGCATCAAAAACAATATTCTCAAATTGAAAACACAATGGGGGGAAGAATTTAACATCAAGCTTCCTCATGATGTTTCTCATGAAACTTTAGTGGAGAAATATCAGTCATGTCAGATACTTGGTTTGTGGATCAGAGTATTAATGAACTTCTTTACACTGGAGAAAATCAGCTCCACCACTCGGAGCAATGCATTTCAATTCTAATATTGCACACAATAAAAAAAAAAAATGCATCAAATGGAATCAACTGTATGAATGTTGCATGACAGATTATTTGAACCACGCATATAAAGTGACTGCATCAACAGGGTAATAGAGACTTAATGGTTAGGAAATGACAGAAGTCTTGTGGTGTGTGTATTTAAAGAAGACGATCTAATCAGCACATGCCCAGCACTGAGGGACCGTGTTGGTGGTAGGTGATAGGGAGGCTTCCTCACTGCTGCCACCTGACTGCTTATCATGATGAACAAAAGACAGAGAGACAGAATAAGGGGAGGGCTGGGAAAAAAACACAGCCTTCTGACCTCAGTAACAGGAATGACTCCCCCCGCTTCTCCTTCCTGTGAACTTTGGAGTGCCCCAGAGCTGAGTGAGCACTAAACAGCACATAATGAGCAGCCATGGGGGAGGCAGAGGAGAGGGCTGTGGACGTAAGAGCCATTGGGGTGGACACCACTTCCAAAGTGTCCTTTTAGGGAGGCTCCACAACTGGTTGCAGCTTTTGTCTCATGACATCTCTCTGTCTGGAAGCCACCTGATTGTGAGCCTGAAGTCTTGGTGCATTAGTAATCCGCCCTTTGGCCCTACACGTTATTACCAGAGAGTTTGCATACACGGTGAGCTGAGCGATTCAGAGCAATGAGGAAGGTATTATTAACAGTGAAAGAATCCCAAACATGCACCTCACCCAGATCCGCACAAGGTTCACTGCAGCACTGCAGGCACAAAGTGCACGTTTTCAGAGGGAGCTCACACGTTTCATTTACTTTCCTGCTGATTGTTTGTCTGAGAAACGTTTACAGCATCCCTGTAAAATATAACTCTCTCTGAGATGGAAAGTACATAAGTATTATAGTACTATTATTTTACTTGTATTTATTCGTTTTTGCACTTTATCCTTACACATTTTAGACATGAATATTGCACCTTTTACATTTATATTACAGCTATAGTTTCTAGTTCATTTGCAGATTAACATTTTACATACAAAACACGTGATGAGATTATAAAATATGATGCATATCAGCAATGCTCGCAGTATCCCATAAGCCACATTAGTTCTTTGTATTTAGTGCTGATTAGCAGATGTTAGCATGCTAACATGCTAAACTAAGACTCAACATGTTAAACATTGGACCTGTCAAAAATCAGCATGTTAACCATGTAAGCATTGTCACTGTGAGCATGATAGCATGCTGAAATCAGCATTTAGCTCAAAGCAGCTGTGTCTAAGACTGTCATGCCTCTCTCTATCTCATCCCTTATTTTCTGCCTGGATTCATATTAAAGGCAAAAATGCTCCTGCAAAAAAATCATCTTTTTTTTATCGTTATGGAGCAACATTGTTTTAGAGCTTTTCCAGTGAAAACAGCTGCCTGCTGTGGCTGAAAGCAACAACGTAAGAGAGTGGTCTCTCTATGAAGCTCCATAAACCGAAGGAAGCTGTAGGTTCAGACAAAAAGTGTCTGTGGGTTCAACACTGCAAGCGACCACTTTTACATACTATCACATTGTTTCCATATTTGCCACTTGATTCTTTGATGATATGAAAATATTAATTATAGCCACTTTATGATATGAGTACTTCTTCTTCCACCAGGGAGCTGTACAGTTTCATTTTGAGGAAACTGAGAATGAAAGAGTCTCTCAAGCAGTGGGGGCAAAGACCTTTCATGTTGTGATAAGGCGAAGAGAGGAGACACATCTCTTTTCCTCCTTGAAGTTGTGGCAGTTGCGCACAATTCATCATGGTGAAGTTCTGCAAAATGAGAAAGCAGCAACAAGAGAATCTGAAAAAAAAAGAGTCTTGGGTGTAGGTTCAGTATAGACCTGGGTGTGACACTGTGGTGGCAAAAGCTAAAACCGTATGTCTCCTGTTGTGCCTTCACTCATGCAAATAGGCACATGTTTGTGCTCACGCTCTCTATGCTGCTCAGTAGCAGATGAACGCCAACACGTGAATCGGATGTGACAAGTGTTATGAGAGTTAAAATTCCAAGGAAACGTATAGATATTTGCAAAGGAGGAATGTGAAATATGCATTTATCTTAATTCAAAGGCCTGCACACATGCATACTAACTACCACAGTCTACTGAATCCACTCACAAGATTTATTACAGAACCTTTGTGTCACTGTCTGGAGGTAAAACTCAACAGCTTTTCTTGCTGAGTACAAATACCAGAATGTGGTTTGACAATGCAAGGTAAACACACTTCTGAATACACATTATCACGCTAGAGTAAATGATTTACGTGAGTGAAAACATTTATGCCATCATGAGGTTACAAAGACCCAGACAAGTCTGCTCCTTTAAAGGGCAGAGGTCTGTTATTTAATGCAATGTTAACCTGCTTATTATCTAAAATAAGGAACTCATCTTCTCTGCTTTACCTCAGCTAACAATGACATAGATTATATGATATTCATACCCTGTCTGGTGCAGAGACTTCAACTGATGACTGAGCCTTTTTCAGTCATGCATTTTGGAGCATTATAATGCTGTATTCATTCAAAGCACCGACCAGGATCTCACAGGGAAAGTATGTGCGGGCCGGTTGCAGCGGTTTGTTTTCAGAACAGTGTAACTCCAATGGAACGCGGCTGCAATGCTGAGCAGCATACCACCCTGTTTCGCCCCTAATGAACATCAATCAAAGGTGCATTTTTACAGCGCTACAGACCACCAAGTGTATACGTGCAAGGCAAAGCAGTCAAAGACAACTTATTTCTGGACTGGAAAATATTTCCTTTGCCACCGTCTGGTGGAGGAAAACGTTTCAGGAAAAAAAATCAAACCAGGAAAGAGTAGCTTGTAGAAAAGAATGTCAGGCATGTAACCAGTGGCTGGGCAGATTTTCTGGGCAGGGTGACATCCTGACTGCTGCTTGGTCTTCCTCTCCTAACTGCCAGACCCTTATGTTTGTTAACTGGATGCCGACATTCCCTGGACGGCTCCTCCAGCAAAGATCAGGGTGGCTGGAATTCTTGTCTGGCAGACACGTGGCACAAGAGTGTCTCAAAGTGGACACGGCAGCAACTGAACAGATAAAGAAAGTTGTGTGGACTGTTTATTGTCAGGACCCTGCTGCCATGATTACAGGGGTTTTTAAGAGAAACATTGTGTTGCTATGCAGAAGCACTTTGTAGGATATTGAACACAAGCATGTAGAATGACAAAGAACTGAAACAAGTGTACAGCACCACAGCAGCTCTGTGAGACTGTACTTCCAACACAGCAGTGCTTTGAGCTAACATTAGCATGTTGCTGATGTTAAACAAGGAAAATATTTAGCATGTTCACCCTCTTGGTCTAGCATGTTAGCATGCTGACATTTGCTAATTACCACTAAACAGAAAGCACTAAACAGGTATTTGGTCATAGACTGACGTTTTGAACAAATTAAAAATTTGACCTGATGCATCAGAGGAAAAGTCAAAAGATCATCAAAGTGAGTGAGAGTATAATTCATCCTGAGGGGAATATGAATGTCTGAACCATTTGGGATCACTAAAGTGATATTGTACAGATATTTGTGCAAATGCATCTAATAGATGTGGAGATATTTCTCTGGATAAGTGAAAACTTTGACCTGCTGGTGATGGCAGAAGAGAGGTCAGGCAGTCGTCATCCTCTGGGGACCACGCATATCTCTACAAAATCTCATGCAACCCTTTCAAAAGAGCACCCCACCACCTCAGCAGTGAAGCATCCTATCATCTTTTTTTATTCCACACATTCTTTTTCCTTGTCAACTCCTGGCACCTACATTACCCACAATGCAACTAGACTGATAACAGTTCAGTCCAAGATTGAAAGTGGGTAATGCTATTAGTGGCTAGCCTCAAGCAGAGATGCGGAGCGGGCTAACATCACAGCCTCAGATTTTTTATCTGATTTTCTGCAGCTGCCTCTGTGTCCAAAAAAGGTTTGAAACCACTTCACATATGCCGTAGCATTCCTCAAGACCTGTACAGAATTTGATGTGTAAAATTAGCGTACTTCCCTTTCAAGACATTTCACAAAAACAAAAAACAAAAAGGAAGTAAAAAGAGTAGTCAGAGCATCACCAAAATCTGCAGGGTTCATCCTCTTGCGACCATTAATGTCTGTGCAAAACTTGGTCGAGATTTGGTCGTCGTGCTGGACCTATAAGTAAGCAGTAGACCGGCCTGCTGACGTATCCATCCCCAGAGACATGACGCTAGCCTGGATAAAAACAATATATACACATAACCTTGCATGCAATTCCCTCCACAGACAGAGGTGAAGACAGCACCTGGCAGGCAGTTCTGTGAGAATCCTACCCATGGAAACAGGATCTGCAGTGACCTAGTTGTTGAGTGGGTTGATAATATGTCACAAAGAGGCAAGGGGGGGGGGGGCATGGTAATTGCACATCTGAACCTGCAGTAATAATTCATCCACACTAATGGTTTTGTGTAGGCTCGATGTTGGCTCGGGGGTTAACATTCTGTTTTCTTCCCATAACTTTTCCCATCACATGGGAAACATCCCTGTGCTAATAAACTACATAACATTTATATTATTAATCTGATGCATGTGGTTCATGTTGTAAATATTTTTTCAGGTGAACATGAAAAAGGTTGAATTCAGTGGCTGAAGAAGCCCCAGCGGCACACTAGTGATACTTTCTAAGCCCTGTGGCAAAAAGTTAATGAGACTATTAGTCCTACTTCAAAGCCAACATGTGTCTACATTATAGCTGTGCAGATAGCACAGCTAATCTCAAGTGGTATTTGCATGCATCTAGGGCACTCAGAGGCCACCCAGTGCACACGGATCCTGGTTTGAATTTCCAGAATCGGGGGTCCATGTCCATAGATAACATTGAGAACATAAATCTCTGCGAGTCTAAGATTTATTTCTATAAGCAACACAAACTACATCATAGATCCTGGGAAGAGAAGAAAGCTTCTAAAGATATTGTACATGAGAAAAAGAATACATTCAGATCTGTCTCTCGCAGATCAAACAGGTTTTTTCTTCTGCTTCTAAAGAAATTCAAAGCGTAGCATGTGTGGCATGAGAGAAACACACAGCTTCACGTGCAGACATATAAGCTATTTCCATCTGTATTAACATATGGCTACAGATGGAACCTGCAACCACGAAAAAAAAAAAAAAAAACATAAACCATACATAACCAGTGCCGGCTTGCTGGTCATGGATGCAAGCCATCAGAACTGGTGATCAAATGAGTATTAACCACATTACTTCCTGCACAAGGAACAGCCACTCCCGCCTCTGCCCCGTAGCTAACCAACATGAGTAGGAGTGTGTATGTGTGTGTGTGTGTGTGTGTGTGTGCGTGCGTGAAGAGGAGGGGGGGGGAGTGGGAGGAAGATTTGGAAGGAAAGAGCTGGTTGTTCAGGAAGCAGACGTAGTGCAACAGAGCAGAAGGAAGATGCCCATATATGAGCAGATACTTATGAAACAGGATGGAGAACATGCCTGAAGAGGCCTGAGATCTCCCCTGGGTGCAACAATAATGCAGTAAATGTGTAAACCTCCTCCTACATGTATAAACACACATCCTGGCACTGAGAAGCTCAAGTTGCAGCAAGCCCAAACTTTCATTCAACCTGACACCTACACCCCGGTCTAGTGTATTCAGTAAACATCCTTACCCGAAACCTTGTTGTTATGTAATGATCAATACAATCAGGTGTTCAAAATGCAAGCAGGGGTTTGGATGATTTATCATTTCCCACAAATAACCAGTGGTATCAGTGCTGAATCCATTAATAGGAAGCAGGTTTCTGTTTCTGCCAACTGTGCACAATAGACAGAGGCCCTGGAGCTGATTAGCAACACACCTGCACACTGGCAAAAAAGAGCCTTTGTTTAACACCTGCATGTCGACTGGGTCACTTTTTTCCCCTCTCATAATATGTGTGTGTTTAGGAAGTCACGTCTAGAGGTATTTTCCCTTTTTCTGAGCTAGAGCTAATTTTAAAAAGTTTTTTGTCCTGTTCTTTCCGTTGAGTTGAGGGACTGCCCCACAAACGACATTGTACTTAACTTAATTCAAAACTACCTTGTACTGATTATTGGTCAATGTTTCTTTCTCTGGGTGCCGTTAGAAATCCACTGTCCTGCCTCATTTTTCCCTACGGAGGGGAAGTTTGAGTTTTATTGTGTTGCACTCACGTATGTGCAGAATATTTCCTGCGTGAAAAACCTTTTAATGCACTGCGATGATGAGCCTTAAAGCAACATATGCCACCACACATGAATGTCCATCACATGTGAAAATACAGATAAAAATAGAAAAACGGAGTGCAGCAGGTGTACATGCTAAAGTTATAAAAAAAAAAAAATTGATGACTCCCTGATTCACAGTGATTCAATAGCAAAAGCAAATAAACAAAGAAAGAGGGTTTTAGCAAACTGATTTTTTTTTCAAGCATTATACAGTATAGTAGGAAGAGCGCTACAACAGCTGAGTGGAATAGACTGCACAATGCTGCCATCATGTGGAGTAAATTTATTACTACAAGGCGTGAGCTGCTTAGAGGATACGTTCACATTTTTAATGCAGTACTGCTATACCCACATGTACACTGAAATAGTTACTGGTTGCTGTAATCACTCCTCCTGTTTACGATGGCTGTAAAGAAATGTCTTTCTAATGTAATTCCACTGTAAGTGGTTGGGGAAAATCTCCACACAGAGCTTCGTTTTAGTCTTTAGACAAATGAAGTACGCATCCTCTAAAGTTAAAGTAAGTGAGATGATCCCTGTTTCTGTTGAGCCACAGGAGAGGCACGGCAACAGAAAGAGTGGAATTTGTAATAAAATTACTGTGACTGTTGGAGTTTCCCACCTGATTCAACAGACGACCACTACTGAAACCTCATGTTAGCTATGGTTAACCTTCAAATGACATAATTCAACCTCTACACGTGACCGGACTTCATGTGTAAAATCTGTGGTATTCCCCTCAGCAAGCGATGATACCACGGGACACATTTCAGAATAAGAAAAAAAAACATATTCAAACTGCCACAGCCTGCTCGCCGCCATTTACAACAGCACTGTAAACTCTGTTTTTTATCACCAGAGGGCAGCACCTCACAGCACAGGCCGTTCATAGTGTGACTGCAGATATGAAAGATTTATGTATACTGGGTCAGATTAACCTCCTAGGACCTGGCGTCCACATATGTGGACCTCACATTTTGGGTTCTCTAGACCACAATACTAACTTTTTCTCAACAAAGGCCTGGTGACCACATATGAGGATATTATACTGCCACTCAGTAATCGAAATTTAAAACTAATGTCCTCATATGTGGACATCATTTTTCTCAGGTCCCAATCAGCCTATATAGCAAAGAATAGAGCTCGGGTCTTAGGAGGTTAATAATGGATAGACTGGTGTAGCAATGTTTGTAATCTAATCCTTCTCTCAATTACAGTAGAGGCCGGGGACGCTGGTGGCAACAGCTGACTCGAACGAGAGACACGGTCTACAACAGAGACACTGACCTGTGTGGGAAAAGGTCTCGAGGAGCATGTATTGGGTGTCCCAGTCTCTGTGATCAGCATAAATCTGGAAAAGAAAGAAAAGTGAATGTGTTAGAACTTGTCACTAGCTATGACAGCAAACCAACCAGTGAAATTAAATGGGTTTGCAACACCAGAGAGTTGGAAGTGAGCATAAGGTGGAAAACATCAACGTTCAAGACAATGGCAAATAGTTAAACCTCATCAGACACACTGACAAGATTTGTAGGAAACTGTTTATTTATCAGTCTTCTCAGCAGACCGTGAGACCATACGCTCCCACAGTGCGATGAATGCCAGTCCACTGACACCACTTGCCTCATCACTTAGGGAAAAACGCTGAGCGCTGGCAGGCCGAGTCGCTTGTGGGCGGAGATACTCGAGCCTCTACTCTATTTGCATTCATTACCACATTCCAGTGAAACCAGTTACATGGCCGGTCCTTTGGTGTGAGAACTCTCTGTGTGTCTTTGCACTCTCCATCACAACAAGTAGGGGTGGGGCTTGGTAGTGTGTGGTGTGAACTAGAGAGTAGACAGTCCCAAATACTGTTCAAGCTTCTCTCTGTTTGCTTTCAGCACTCACATTTCTCCCTCGTTTAAAGGCTTAATCCATCATACACATATCTTAAACATAAAAATGAGAATTTACACGAGGAAATTGCCCTGCAAAATAATAATAATAATGATAATTATCAATGGATTTTACGAAGGAGACTTTCTTGATCTCAGGGTCAGGAAACTACGCGAAGATGCTTACATATGCCAACTGGCAATGCTTTATACAGTATGTTCACATTTATTAAAGTAGCAATAATACAATATTGGCCACTTGAGGCAGAGAACGAAGCTATACAACAATATAACCTATTATCACCTTATAAAGTTGTTACAGAGAAGATGTTAGCAGTAGGCAGTGATAAATCTCTGTGTGTTTGTGACTATGGATGACACCTTTCACATTAGCGGTATCATTTGATCCATTGTTTATATAATAAATATGGTTTAGTGCATATTTAAGTAGCATTTGTGCTTTTCCCATGATTCATTAAAAGCACAGTTTGGGATTGAAAACAAAAGCTTTACCGGACACCAAGTCTAAGATATGAACCTTCTTTCACTGCTACCATTCAATTATGACACTGCCACAGGTTTGTTTACATCAGGCATGTTCGTGAACACAGGACTAGCCCGTCTTCAATGAATTAGGATAAAACAACAACGTGAATATAACAAAATAAAACAGTTCAGGGTGAACCACAGCTTTGCTTGAGTCAGTGTGTCGAGCGAATCTCTGAATTATTTCAGCCTATATATAGCAGTCCAAGTTATATTTCACAGAAATACAACATATTATCACAGTAGGAAGAACTGTTCATGTGTTAAACTAACACCTAGAGCTCTGTTATTGTACAATGCTGAAACCAAAGATGTTTTACCTGCTGTGTTCCAGTTGCTAAGCAACCTCTTCCCTCCATGTAATTTACTGTGCTGTCCAGCATCAGTGCAGGGCGGTGGAGAATTGTTGTATGTCAGTATAAAAAAAATAACGGGAATTACTATATAATGAAATCAATATAAAGCTTTACACAATAACTATTTACAAATGTGTTGATCTGTACATACAAACACTTCCTCACTAGGATATGAGTAACATCCTTACAGTTATCATTCATGCATTCATTCACTTCTGCAAGTATTTAGTTAAATCCATTTTTATATGTAGAATATCAGGGGGAAATGTTTTGCTATCAGTAGCCTAAGAATATTAAACATATTCATACAAATACCGAGTTAGTTAACCAGTTAAATCAGGGACACGTGTCATAGAAATTAGTTTAAATTTTTGATTATGCATGGTGTTCTTGCTTCAAAACAAATATTTAAATTTGCAGTATTTTGCTGTTACAACTTAGGTATTCTAATATCTTAGTGGACAGAAAAAAGAACAAGGCTGAGCTGTAAAAATCTGTGTCGTGTAATCTCAGTTTTCCTTCATTCATCATTTTAAATGTGTAATTTTGAATTTTTTTGTTATATAGTGGTCATCTGTGTTCAATAGGTCTAGTTTAATTGAAATACCCTGAGAGACATACATAGTACAACCTATCCAGCTAATTACACATCAGTGCATACCTGACCCACAGGCAGCAGCTGACCGGAGGGCGGGCATAAAGAGAAGATAATTAAATTTAATGACAGTGGCTTTATTAGGAGACTCATTCCCCTGATGCTGCACAGATGCACCACAGAGACCCGGAGTTGATCTGTGTAATTGTGTCGGTTGAGCTGCATGTCATGTGGGACTGCACAAAGCACACATCTATAAATGTCCTACTGCAGCAACATGACAGATCCCACAATGTCAGCGAGACCACATACAGGGCGACGCCGGCCGGTGACCTGGCTGCCGTCACTCAGGCCCGCGTGTCACTCGGCGGGGACAATGACCCAGAAGCTGCAAGGACGTCCTGCCACAGGGACAGGAAGAGCAGCAGTGAGGCAGCACTTTTTACTCTCACTGTCTGATCAAAGGCTAAAGAGTTTTGAAGTCCCAGGGGCTCTATGAGCTATAACTACAAAGACAAATTCAAAAGCAACCAAACTGCGCCCCACTGTGCTCTCTTAATTCAGACATCAATGACTCTGAGGTCAACTACTATCAATCAATACTCTGTCAAACCTACCACCAAACATATGCAGGAACATACGCACCACATGAGACTTCTACCTGTTGCTGCTCTGAATCAGAAACACATGACCCGAACAGACTGACAGTAAGAATAAATCATGAACCTGCAGCAATCTGCTAACTATTAGCAGAACTATTAACTAATTATTTCAAGGCAACACTCTGCTATTTGACATCGGCATCACATCCCAGTCGAACATATTTGCTTCCCCAAAAAAATGTGCTAATTCCTTCATCACAAGCTAAATCCACTTAAGATATTGTACCAACAAAGGCCAATCTATATAATGGACCAATATCAAACTAAATACTTTGTTTGCACTCTCAGTTTTTTCTACAGAAACCAGGATGTTATTTTAACCTAATCCAGATTCCTGATCGTTGCCTGTTAGAGCGGGGCGGCTGTGGCTCAGGAGGTGGAGTGGGTGGTCCACTAACGGGAAGATCAATCCAGATACTGAACACCAAATTTCCTTCAATGAAGCATCGGTGTGTGAATGTGTGTGTATATTAGAAAAAGCTCTATATGAATGCATGGGTGAATGTGGCTTCCACTGAGTGGTTGATAAGACTTTATAAGTGAAGTCCATTTACCATTACAGCACACAGATACATCAACTGGAGTGACACAGTTTCTTTACATTAACTTAATGTAAAGAATTGCTCCTCAACTTGGTCACCGTGGCAATAAATATTGAACTTCAACTTAAAGAACACAACAGCTAAATATACTGTAACTACTAACAGTCAACCAGGACTTTGGTTTACAGCTGAAATCCCTGATTATTGTTTTTTTTATCAGGTATTTGGTTGATTTTTTTTTTCAATTAATGTGGAGTCACGGATTAATTGTTTCATGGAGGAAATATCAAATAAAGAGTAAAAAAAAAAAACAAACAAAGAAAAGCAAAATCACAAATTCTCAGGTGACAACTTTGAGTTACTTGGTTTGTCTGACCAATGGTATAGAACCCAAAATAAGCAGGACATCCTCACATTTGCAAAGGTGGAACCAGATCATTTTAAGATCAATTACTGGGACAACAGTGTGCATGCAAACATATCATCAGTTTAAAAATGTCAAGTATCTGTGACGGAAAGCCATTAGAGCCCGTCCTGAAAAGCCTGCATCACTTTCTGATAAACAGTTAATGCTCATGCTCCGGTGAGGAGGCCGAGACGTGAGCTCTGACGTGTGTCAAAGCAGCGCAGCATTTTTCACATATCGCTGTGGACTAACAGGGCTGGAGGCTGAGCGCGGCGGCTCCTCTGTGTTGACTGGAAGCATTCTCTGAAGGTCTTTGTGACCAGACCGGTGACGCACAGACGAGCTCCCAAGAGGCCGAGCGTGGAATTTGAGTCTAGGGATGGAGGGGGCAAATGGCGGGTGGGGGCGGCGGGGGCAACACTCTCACAAGATTAAACTGCACTAAGGTCTGCACCAGTGACTGTGGTGTAACCAGGCAACATGGTCAAACCCACGTCAGCAACCAGAAAATCACACAGGTGGAGTCACAAAAAAAAAAAACCACTTGGATTCCTTTCTTTTTCTGCTCCGTTACAGAGTTAATCAAGAGTCACATTAAGTGTTTATGTCAGATATTCCTGTTTAATCATCTTGAGATGCTGTAAACTCCACACACAGTTCTGTTGTAAACACGCTCACATAAATCTCATTCTGAAGATTTACAGACACATAAACATGTCGACAGCTCAAACCATCTGAACAGCCCTATTTATCCACATCAGTTTGGAGAGCAGCAAAACTCATTGTTACTGTGCTAATACCACGTGTTCCCCTCAGACAGCTCACTGTTAGACTACTAGGAAGGGTACTGAACTTCAAGCATGTCTGCAGCATGTTGCACCGCTTCCTAAATGTGAGTATTTGCTGCTCGTCTCTGTTTTATATCATTGTAAATTAAACACCTTTAGGTTTTCAGCTGTTAATGAGACAAATCTGAATGTGACACCTAAAGCCCTGGGAAACTGTGATGGGCATTTTTCTCTCTCCTTTGACATTTTATAGACTAATTGATGAATCTGATGAACAGAGTAATTGATAATGAAAATCATCATTTGTTGCAGCCATACTGCACTGGCACAAAATGTGCACTTTCACAAAGGCCTATGTATTTCTCCACTTAAAAAAAAAAAGCAAAGAAAGTTTTATTTTGTCATTCTTGTATCATATTGACATCTGTGGGGACTCAAAAGCAGCACAAACCAGCATCAGCACCCGCAGCCACAACCACATCAGTGGAGCTTCAGGGCCAAGCTGAGTCTGACACAACAACCAAAGATTAGTAGTCAAGGTTAAAAAACAGACGTACTACAGAGACTTAACCGAGATAACAGACTGCCTTATTCTTCTTCTTTCTTTTTTTTTTCTTTTAAACCTTATTATTGCAATCGTAACAGTGACACTGAGCAATCTTCCTCTCCTGACCTCACAGCAATGTGCAATGCAGTGAGGTAAGGAGAGGAAGCCTGTGTTGTTTTGTTGCTTGCTTGTTAATATTGTTGATATGCAGCATCAGGCAGAAGTAAAAAGGCTTTGTACAAAAATAGTTTTAAAAAAACCCACATTTGACCAGTATGAGTTTTTGCACTCTGGTTTTTGAACGCTGATTCTATTCCTCATGTAACCACTGATGTTTTTCCTCCTCCAAACATTTAACATGTTTCTCACAGTGTTTCCCTCACAATTTGTTGTGAGAGTTTATATAGTATTCT
This sequence comes from Seriola lalandi dorsalis, assembly GCF_002814215.2. NCBI lineage: Eukaryota > Metazoa > Chordata > Actinopteri > Carangiformes > Carangidae > Seriola > Seriola lalandi. The sequence continues at coordinate 395,081 of NW_019525119.1, forward strand.
CTGGTTTGTCCATGCCTTTCCATATGACATAAACTTTTGATTCCATACTGGTTTTATTTTATCAAAGAAAACTGTAAGCCATATCACTGTTTGTAAATCTCTCTCTGGTATTCACTGCACTTTAACAACAGCCTGGAGCTTCACAGAAACACATTTCCACGTTACTGAGAAACAGGTCGTTCCCTCTTCTATTCCTCTCTTCTTATACGACCACCTGTCACCTACGCCGCTTCCACACACCTGTTCACCATCCAGTGTATATGCAGGATGTTATTTACTCACAATTTCACATCCTAAATCTCATATGGCAGATGAAACAGACATATCAACTTGATGAACACACATTTAGCTCATCGTGGTGTTGTGCTTGTTTCTTGTTTCCATATGCATGTTCGTGGTTTGTGTTAATGGGCTGGAGCTCCCAGTTCTCCAGCTGCTGCTGTTGTTTAACCAACACGAAGCTATCATGACATGTTACAGCTGCTCAAAGATCATTCATGCAATCTCTCCGCCGATACTCGATACTCACCTGGCCTCTGTCGGATCCGACACTTTGATCTGAATTTGTTTTTCGTTTTTCAAAGTCGAGCCATGAAATAATCCAGATGGAGCTTCTTTAATTTAATAAAGAAAAAAAAAACTGCTCTCTAGTTGTGTCGAACGAAAAGTTTCACAACAGCGAAAACACACATTGAACCCTGCTGATGTGAAAGCGCAGAGACACGGAGAGAGTCAGCTGCTGCTGGCGGCTGCTGAGCTGCTGGGCTGGGACCATGGACTGTGTAAAGAGGCTGGGACTCTCCTGTTTGCAAAAGACAACAGCGCCCTCTGTCGGTAACACTGAACCCTGATTCATCCTAGACAGGCAACACTTTAAATCCTCCTGTTTGTTTAGATAAGTCTTTATGACAGTGTTTTTACAGATAACTGAGGCCTAACTTCTCATGTGGGCACCTGTAAATGGAGACTAGTGTTCAAACAGATGATAAGGTAGAAATACGGATGTTTGCTCAAAGCCAGTTTTGCATTCACTGCAGTGATATTTAGGGTGAACACAACTCTACAGCGCTGCTGTTAATGCTGGAGTGACCGGGGAAAGTTTGTCCAAATGTTTGACTGGTACTGTATATTATAAAATGTGGTCAGGAGAGGCATTGAAAAGACACAGATGAACAGTAACCTGACACTGATAGAAACCACGCAGAGCCATGAATAATCAGGTCATGTTCTATATCATATCCTGAATATGGTTAAAACCAGGATAATAGGCCAAAGAACTGTGTGCACATGACGATATGAATTTACAGATGATGCTGATGGCATGGCACAGACCAGAAAACAGAAGCTGAATAGAGTTAAAAAAATAAAGTATTAGATTATTATCATTGTCATAAGATAGTCAAATGACAAAGTCAGACCTCTGGGGGGCGCCAGAGCACAGCACCTCTCTAAATCTGGTGATGCAAATATCAATCCTGCTGCTGCTTTGCAAATTTGAGATATTAGTTTGAGTGAAAATGTCAGAGGTAAAGATGATCTGTCGGTACTGCCTCTCATCAGCACGACACAAACTTTACGGAGGCAAGATTGTAAATAGGACCTTGGGCTTGTTTGGAGGTTCTGGCAGCAGCGCCTGGTATATGGATAGATGGTCGTCCACTGGGAGGGACCCCATCTTCCTCCACCGCGGAGGTTACATAAAAACAGACATGAAAGAAACATTCTTATAGGATATATCCACATTTATACACGAATACTCGCATACACAGCATATTCACGCATGATAATTACAGGGGTGTTTTATTTAATGACGCCATGGCACAGGGGACAAAACTCAGGCAACGTCTACAGGTTTTCTAAACTGCACCGAGGCTGGCAGTTATTCCTCAGCCACCTTCCCAGTGATCCTGTAGGTCTCTGTGGGGCCCTGCTCTCCACATGTCAGCTGCGTGTCTTGGCTTTCCGGCTTCTCCGTCATATCTGTTAATAGTGAGCATGACCTCGTTATCTTGTCTCCTGTTCACCAAAAACTATCTCCTCTCATTTGCTCTCACAGAACTGGATGCTAAGTATACAGCAGAAACGTTACAGACCTGCGGGTCGACCGTCTCCCGACTTGTCTCTGTGGTGCTTGTGGGAAGGTGCATACAGGAAGATGATGGTGAAAACATAGAGGTTCCACATGCCGTAGATCCCCGTGAGGAAGGCACTGTGGACCTGGAGAGTGTAGTCTCCCCGGTGCCAGTGACCTTCACTGACCTGGTGAGAAATAAGAACATTTGGCATTATTTTAGGAGTTCAGTCTTGTGAAAAAAGTAAATTATATTATAAAACCAGTCATTAAAACTTCCATGTTGATTATTATGGGAATAATACCTACTTGATTTAAGATAAAGAAGATGACAGTCATGGCTGCACATGCTAGAGTTACCAGCATCAGAAACTTGAACCTGAAGATTATACCCTGCCAATACCAGCGAGAGTGGAAAAACAAACCAGAATATTGTTTCATCCATCGTATAAAAGGTTTTTTTTTTTGTTGTGATAAAGATATTAGATAAAACAAAACAAAAACCTTGTAGTGCAGCCTCCTAGCCTGTGGCATTGACGGAAGTTGCTGTATTTTCCCACCGATGTTCCTGAACACACAACGCACCATGCAACACAGGGAAAGGAAATACAGGCAAACAGAAATCCCTGCCACAATAATAAAGGTAATCTGTGAGGACGGTCATGGAAAAAAAAAAAGCCTTGGTGTCACTAAGAGACGCACATTTAAGGTGTGATCTTAAAGAGAAAAATCTGACTTTTTATAATACAGTGTAAATATTTGAAGGATACTGAAATCTTTGTCCCAATTTCTGATGCCCACACACTGTAGAAAGGGTTGGTCAAATGAACCCCCCTTTAAAAGAAATGAAGCACATTAATACTCGTAGAAAACAACATCCGAGAAACACAAGACCTCGTCAAGAGCAGCTGCATCGTTACCTTTCACTCAGGTCAAATATGAGGAGAACAGATGAGCCGAAAACCACGAGCCCGACCTGCCACCAGTACGCTGAGAGACGATTCCTCTGACTTTGGTCCTAAAGGATTTGTTGTCGGAAGAAAACAGCGTTAACTGTCATGAAAGTATGGAGGAAGGTACGGTTGAGAACAAGTACAAAACGCTAACCATGAGATGCTCCCCGCAGAAGATGATCCAGAAACAGAAGAGCGTGGAGTAGAAGATGCCCTGTTGGACGTCCTCAAACAGCAGCATCCATGTCCACTCAAAGCCCAGGGAGAGCCACTCCACGGGTACATTCAGGAACGTCATAGAGATACCCAGAGCGAAAATCACCCTGAACAAGGCAGATACATGCTATAATGACTTGCTCTTAAAAAGGCAAGTAACATTATTCTGCAGGCAGAGTATTGACCTGGTTCTACCAGGCCAATCATGCACTCAAGATCAAGACTTTTTCATGCCACCCCTGAAGCCTTTCAAACCTCTTAAAAGGTATGATACAAGGTTCGTCTGTGGCTTTAAGCTCTCATTGAGAGACTAAAAGAGAGAAGAGGTGCACTTTAACTTAAGAGTGATGGGGCTGTTGCATAACTTCACCCTGCCTTTTAAAAAAAGATGACGCTGTGTTCAGTCTGCAATAAAATAAAGTATCTAAAGCCTGTACAATTAACTAGGTTTATAAAGTATAAGTGACATTATGAAGTAAGATGTGGCATGAAATAAAATGGTCAGTTGGGAAAATGCTATTATGATGTTTTGATAGATATATATATATAATATTGACAGTTTTGGGTTCTATATGTTTAATACTAAAATCTAGCAATATTCTTGATGTGGCTACACATTACTAGAAATGGTTAAATAAATGCATTCTTCCTTATTGACTCATACTTTTCCAAAAGGACTGGCGGTCTCGCCATCAGGCTGATTCTGTGCCAGTACCAAGCCGTTGCCACAAATATCCAGGGAGTGAACACAGTCTTGATGCTGATCCACACTTTAGTGAAGCCTCCATTCTGATGGATGCCCTTAGAGAAGGGGGACATTAAAATGTGATTGTGGCACATGCAGGCTCTGGAATTCAATTCAATTCAATCAAAGCATATAATGAAAGTAAAAATAGTAGAATTTAACTCACCACTATATGGATGTCCTTTATTTCTCCAATGCCAACATTCACTGTGTCATTCACTGGCAAGCGCAGGTTGATTAAAAAATATTTGTGGGCAACAGTACCCAGCTCCATGAATGGTATGGGGTCACAGTGATAAAAGCGACCTTCGTTGTCATATGTCTGCAGAAGCGTGGACTGTTAGTTACTGAGCAGAGACAAATTTTGATAGAACTTATCTGCATGCATTAAAAGCAGTCATGCAGGTTTACCTTGGGGACTGTAAATACACATCTGAGGGGCCTTTGCTCCACTGAGTGAAATTTTGCAGTCCACTCAGACATCAGATCATCCCTGTATGCGATGCCAGCATCAATAGTGATGACAACATCATCCTCTACACAGACAGGGACATAATCCAGTTTATCATATATCCACAAGAACTACAGTGGCTTGAAGCTATATTATTTATTTTCCTGACAAAGACAACACATCTTACCAATCTGATTGATCATCTTGAATGCAATGTCAAACTGTAGAACAGTCAGCATATACTGAAACCAGGGGCTCATCTCCATGTTGGGAAGAGGGACATGTACAGCAAAAACAATGTCATTGGCATCCAGTGTTTTTGCCAAAGGCTCATCAAAACTGCGGACCTGCTGGCATCGATTTGATCCCCACGGCACGAGCCAGCCGCGTGCCTTGTGGCGGTTTATACATTTGGTGGCCAAGTAGCGGATGGCACTGGTGGGGCTGGGAGCTACGGCAAATGGGAAATGATCTTTCATAGACAGCTTATTTATTTAGCAGCAATAGGAAAGCTGGTTCAAATAGACTTTTGGTGCACTTTTAACACATAAACCATGCATCACACTTTCTATGAAAAAAACAAACTATTTCTACTTACAATCAATAATAAAGTAATAGAATTTGTCTACTTACCTATTAAAGCTCCAATCATGATGGAAAGAATTTGAAGAGCAAAAATAAAAACACCCAAGAAAACCAATTTCTTAGTGCTCATGTTCTCTATGATTGCCCCTGCCATTTTTAAGAGATTGTTTGAAAGAGTAACGCTCGAAACGTCTCTTGGTCCCAGCAGGCTAAGTGCTTCACTGCAGCTTGTCTACCTGCTCGCACAGATCTGACTGTCCTCGGGAAAACATCAGCAATCACTGTCAAACAGAGCGTGTGCAGGAGGAATGGTGGGTGTAACCATTATGTGTTTAGATTTTAAAAAATTTCAAACAATTGTCTATAAAACACAATTCCTTTATTGCTTAAAGAATACAAGTTTGAAGTATGTGTATCACAACTAGGTTACTTGCCTTTACACTGAGGACTGACCACAGTCACAATGCAAATGTTTGATACTGCACCCGTGCAGAGGGGAAATAACAAATTCAGCCTGAATATCAAAGCATCTTACAAAGTCATAGGTTGATAATCCTTAACAGACCTGGAGTCAGCAACAAGAATTACATTAGCACCTACACCTTTAAAATACACTAAGTCTGGGCTGTTAGTCTGTCCTCTGTCTTTGGTTCTATGAGACAAAAATATTCTGTTTCTGAAAGGTGCAGCTAATGAGCAATACTGTGTGTGGTTCAAGGTAGAAGAGTATGCAACATAAAATATTTGACTGAGCTAAAATTAAGCTAAATGTCAATTTATTCCTCTACTTGACAAAAACAATTCCAATATTCACAAGCGCTCAAATCATCCTCTGTTGAACAAATATACCAAGACGGGGTGAAGAAAACCCTTCCTGTAAAAATGACCATCAAACCACAAGAAACGAGGAATTGACATCTCTGAAATTATTCCAAACCAGTTCTCCTAAACCACCAAAGTGATCCAGTAAAATGGATAACAAAAGTAAGCTATTGAGCGAACACTTGCAGCATTATCACTGAAATTCACCGACTAATCCCAGGCAACGGCTGCCTTCAGGGTGTCCACAACACATCCAGATTTCTACAAATTACTCACAACATAAGATCAAGACAAAATTTAACAGAAGCAATTAGAAAAAAAGGGGGGAGATGAGACTAATCAAAAACTTCATCAACAGCCTCTCAATCCAAATCATTTGCAGGTACTGTTATATGAATGGGTGGCAATCTTCAAATCCCCCTCCATCATTCTCTTCACTGTCCATTCCAAATGTGCATTTCCCATGTTTCACTGATGTATACCAGCTGTGAAACACGCATCACGTCTCTGCCTATGACAGTACTGGGAGATTTGTGTGCCAACACTGTCCCAGGAAGGGAGTTGGACAAGTTGAACGGCGTCCTGGGATCACATGTCATCCTCTTCGTCTTCATCCTGAGAGGAACCGGCCTGCTGGGCGGCGCTGGCAGATGCTGCCGCCATCTGTGCCTGCTGGGCGGCCTGCTGCATCTGCAACCACTCCTGCTGGGCAAGCTCTGCCTGCTGCTGCCGTGCCTGCAGTTACAGTCAAACCAAAACAGGGACATAGCTATTAACTTTATTTATCCCACAACTGGGAAATTCATTTATCACAGCAGAAAAATAAACATCTATAGAACAAACATCTATGGAAATATACAACAAAAATATACCAAATATACACTAATAAATACAATATACATAATACACACGATATGTACATGAAAAAGTGCAAGTTTGCACATAGTCAGGAAGAGCAGGAGTTGTGGAGTCTGACAGCTGCTGGAATGAAGGACCTGCGGAACCTCTCCTTCTTACAGCGAGGATGTAAAAGTCTGCTGCTGAAGAAGCTACTCAGAGACCCTACAGTGTCATGCAGAGGGTGAGAGGTATTGTTCATGATGGATGTCAGCTTAGCTAACATCCTCTTGTCACCTACTTCCTCAATGGAGTATAGGGGGGGGCAGCCCACGACAGAGCTCGCTTTCCGGATCAGTTTGTTGAGCCTCTGCCTATGCCTGTCAGTGCTGCCCCCTCTCCAGCAGACCACAGCGAAGTAGATGGCTGAGGCCATCACAGAGTCATAGAAGGTCCTGAGGAGAGCCCCACACACGCCAAAGGACCTCAGTCTCCTCAGCAGGTGAAGGCGACTCCGACCCTTCTTATAGAGAGCGTGGGTGTTGGTGGACCAGTCCAGTTTGTTGTTGAGGTGAACCCCCAGGAACTTGTAGTTCTCCACCACCTCGATGTCCAGTCCCTGGATGTTCACTGGTAATGGTCCACTCCCACACTTTCCAACTTCACTCTGAGCAGTGGCGGCAGGATTGTGTTGAAAGCACTAGAAAAGTCAAAAAACATGACCCTCACAGTGATCCCACTGTCCTCCAGGTGTAGCAGTGATCTATGCAGTAGGTAGATCACTGCATCGTCCACCCCAACACTAGGCCGGTAAGCAAACTGCAGGGGGTCCAGCTGTGTGCTCACCAGTGGTCTCACGTGACTCAGGATGATCCTCTCCAAAGTCTTCTTTGAAGAGCTTTTTAGGCAATTAAAAAGGATCCTGGTGGTGATATCTGAGGTTTGATTAGAACTTGAAGATATTATGCCATTCTTCTAACAGGCATGAGAAAAAAACATGAGGGTTTTATGCAATACATTACTGAGGCAGGTGTGGCATACCATAGAGGACATGCTAAAAGGTTAGTGTTCAACATTAATAATCAACATCATAATAATTAGAATAGTTGTCTTAATAACTATGGCCAAGTTGCCGTTCCAATTCTCCACACACTGTTATCTAAGTTTTCTATAAAAATATGAAAGTGAAAGCATGTCACAATTCAGCAAACAGATACAGCATATGACTGAGTCCACCTATTTAACATCTATCTTCATGTATTACACTACAGTTCCAGCACAACACTTGGTCAGACCGTATTTTTGTTTTAATTTTTTTTTCATTATACCATCATGAGTTATTCATTGACCTCTTTATTGTATCTGATGTACCTTTCACTTATTGATCATACATCTGCATGTTTAAATGTCTGCTTCCTCCCCTGTTTGTAAACAAAACTTTAACCTACTATATAAACTTTTTTATCTAGTTGTGTAGAAGGGGTGATCAAACAAAAAAGTGTTTCAAATACTCTCAATGGAAAAACTCATATTAAAGCATGTTTTTACCCCTTCAATTACACAGACACCAATATTGCAATCTTACAATACGCCACATATAGCTACCACCCAATTATCCTATTGTTATTGTGGGTACTGAAACTATCATACTAGATTAAACCATATAGTGATCCCCAGTTCCTGAACATGAGATGTACAGTAACTTCAACACATGAAGAGCTGCAGACTTGTGTGTAACTTGTATTTTTTTTTATAAACATACCTTGGCAAATAATTCCTGTTGTTGTCTGAGGAGCTCTTCCTCTGGGATGCCCAGGTTCTCAAGTCGAGAGCTGGCCTTCCTCCTTTTCAGAGCCACAGTTTTACACTCCTGCAGGACGTCTTTCACCTCGGTGATGTATGATGCGAAACCGAGGCTTTCAAGGGCTGTGGTGTGAAAACAAGAGATGAAAGCGAAAAAATGACTCCATGTGGTTTAAGACTCTTGGCGTGGAGCCGGACACACCCCCTCCTCTACAACTTAGTGTATTCGCTGTTGAGCAAACTTGGACCAGGACTCACCGTTGATGACATGCTCAGGAGATATGGTTTTCTTGTCTGACTTGTTGCATATTTCATTGGCTTCCGAAGATATGAGGTGTATGAACTCTGTGCAACAGTTAACCACGAGCTCCCTGGCGTCGTTAGCCACTCGTACGTTAGGGAGAGTTTCTTTAATCATCTTGTTGATAGCTGCCCTGGGGATCGTGAGGTCGTCGTCGTTTCCAGAGGAAGAAGCCATCGTGGCAGGAAAAATGATCACAAACCAGATAAATGAAAACTCCGATCCTTGGCTGAGTGGTGGCAAAAGTTAGCACACGTTGACACCCTAACCCTTAATGAAGATAACGGGGTCAATACAACGTAAACACCGACTTAAATGTCATCAAGCCAAGAGACGTTTCCTCAAAGTTAGCCGGCTGCCTAGCTTGCCAACTAAGCTAACAGCTAAGTTTATTCGTTAAAGCGGACTTAGTGGAGTTCCTACACAGTGCTGCTTCTGAACGGAATGAGGCCGACAATGAGAAGTCCGAGAAACGTTAAAGCACAAATAAGAAAACACAAAAAACGACGTTGATACTGGAGAATATGCTTAGCTAGCTAGCTAACAAGCTAGCTAGTAGCCGTGGTCCCTGTCGCAAGCAAGCCGCAACCCAGAAGACAAGTGAAAGCGAAGTCTGAGAGCATGGCTAAAGCTAGGCTAACAATGAACTGTCCCTGCCATATGTAGCTAAATAGTTGGCCAGAAAGAGACGACGAGTAGAATAAAGTTGATACAACACAGCGAGTTATTCGTCCTTTCATCCACCAAATATGCCAAACATGTCAAACAATCTTAAAGCTACTAGCGATTCATTTATAATTTTGTATTCTGGACAATGTTAGCTTAGATTTGTCCGGATACAACGTCAAACAAAGAGCCGGATACGGGGTGTCACCAAGAGGTGTTCGAAGTCGCCTAGTTAGCGCTTACTGCCACCTACTGTCCACATAGAGAACTACACCTTTCTATTCCTTTTTATTCTATTTTATTCTATTTAATTGTGCATTATTTTCTGCCTGCACATTAAAAGCTTTGATTTTGTTTAAATAGAAATGTTCCTTAGTAAATGTTTATGAGGTGTGAGGCTCAAATCAAACAACTAAATCCCAGATTAGGCTGTGTGTAAATGGCCCATAATCCACTGTCATAACACAATATGTCTCTGATCAGCATGGTAATTAATGTCTTTAAAAGGTTGCTTTTAAATGTTTACAATGTCTTTTGAAATACATATAACTCCTCAATAAAGTATTTTAATCAACTTAACTATCTAAATGCTTCATCTGACCTTGCTGTTGCCCTTGAAATTCTTTTGCTTACTACTCACATATTGTATAAGATGGGGCTTGGAGGCTTAACGAGGTAAGACAGTTATGGTAGTCAGTTGAATGTTACCAGGATGTGGTTTAAAACCCGCAGCAGGAGCTTACAGACACATATGTGAAAAGAGATTACATAGTCACCATTAGTTATTGCTTTACAGTTTTTTAAATGTGTTTCAGCATTTCATCACAAAGAAGTCTTACAGCTGAAAATAAAGTAAAGGAAAATTACAGGAAACCATGCATGGATGAATTTATCTCACAAAAATAAGAAGGATGAGACATGGACTCTCTGTTATTCTTTGTTCTTGTCCTTTTCCAAGGTAAAACTTTTCCGACTTCTCCAGCGCAGAAGTTTGAGGAAGTTCAGACTGGCGTTGAAGACTTTGTCATGTTCAAACACCATTTTGTAAAATGTGTCGATTGGGAGGTCGCCATTGGGGTCAGCGTACTTGAGTGTGGTCATAGGGGTGTAAAGAGTGTTGGTCTGATGACGAAAAGGCGGATTCTCCATGGTGATGATCTTGAATGTGTGCTAGGAGAAAAAACACACAACAAACATAAAACAGAGGTATAGAATATGCTCACTAATTTATGTCAGTTGCAGTGTAGTAAAGACAAAATAATATATGATGGCTGGATTTTGTTTGTAGATGAACAGTACCTCTGCTACATCGTCTGCAGACTGCCCAAGGGTTTCAAAGATTTGTTTGTAGTTCTTCAAGTAAATGTTTGTGAACATGTCAGCAGTCACTTTGTCAGCTTTGCTGAGATCTGTTTTCAAGCCCTCATCATAGACCTTACGCTCAAACTCTGTTATCACTGGACCTGGCTCTATCAGGCTGATACTGAGGAAAGAAGAAGAAGAATGTCAGTGCAAACATAATCATATCGTCCCAATAAGAAACTGAAGGGCAGCAGGCTGAATGCTTCAGAGCTAATATTATTTTTAATACACTGTAATTGAACATTTTGTGTTAAGTAAATGCCCCAGTGCCTCAGTTCCTATTTGTAACCCCCCTGCAGAGCTCTTCACTTTGACATTCGGTTACTGAATGATGCTGTGTTTGGACTTGCCCCAAACCAGGGTGTGCTGTGGTTAGACGTGACATATTTTGCCTGGAATATTTTCCCCTCACTGGTGAGACAATGGATAATGGTAGCTCTTGTTGTGCAATAAGAGTGTGCAGATGCTTCAGACATGGATAAGTGCTGGTTTGCAGGCATTTTCATGGTTTTGTGAGCACAATATGGTTCTCACTGAGAAACTAGAACACAATGAAGTAGCAAGTGTCTGTGTTCTGCAGTAGCAGTATAAATAATCTTTATCTTACTTGAGATTAAATCTCAGGGCTTGTACTGCCAAGCTTTCACAAAAGCCTTCCACTGCAAACTTCGACGCTGCATAGATGTCATTGAATAGAATTCCTAAAGCAGAGAAAGAAACAGTTAGGAGATTTTTTGTCACTATGAATAAGTGCTCTAATGATACACAGGAAGAACTATCCTTACCCTGAATACCCATGACACTGCTAATGACCACAATATGGCCTTTTTTCCTCCTCTTCATGTCAGGGAGGATTTCCTTCAGCAACCGCACGAGCCCAAAGAAGTTGGTATCCATGACAGACCTCATGTCATCAATTGACTGACACTCGATTGGTCCAATCATACCCATCCCAGCATTACTTACTGTGAGAGGAAGCCAAGCATGGCAAGAAATGTTATCAAGGTATGTACAGCACAATTGCAATGTATTGGAAAAATGTGCATATATGCAAAACAATACTCATTAAAGGCCGCGGTTGAAGAACGAATAATCTTTCTGAACGCACTGAACCAAATGATGCAGACGTACTGAGAATGTCCACCCTGCGCTCAGGCAGACTGTCCACACAGGCTTTGATGGAGTCCTCGTTACATACGTCCAGCTGTTTGATCTCCATGGTCCTGCCCAGAGTCCGACCTGCTGCCTCAACCAGCGCCTCACCCTTACTCAGGTTCCTCATGGTGGCGTAGACTATGACAAACAAAATTAATTTGAGGCAGTGATTTTGTTTACCACTTAGATGCAGAGGCGCTGGTGCAATGAAAGTCTACCAAAGTACATCAGACACTGATTCTTAAATAGCAAGTCCGCCATTACAAATTTATAACACATTTTTCTAACTTACCCGTCATGGTATCTCTGCTGCCACACCAATACAATGGACATGATAGAATTCAGTTTTTAAAGTTCAATGCACTGAAAAATGACAAAACCTTTTTCCAGAAACAATGTCCCAAAGACCTCGGGACTATTTCTTTCATAGGAAGTAGTCCCGTTGAAGAACTGTTGACAGTGTGGTGTGTGGATTATCCAAAGTGATTAGGACATAATTTCTGGAAAGAGGTGTTACTGGTGCCAGCACAAGTTTCACGTGTGAAAAACCAAACCAAAAAATTCTGCAAAATTACTTATTTAAGGTGGAAATGTGCGCAGTACAAAAGCATAGTGTTCAAGAGCAATACATTTTGCTGTCACGTTACTGCTGACTAATAGTCTTATTAAAGTCACTTGTTTACCCACCATCTTTATTTTTGATCAAAGTTTTGGTTAAACAAGGGACTGCACAGAAATTATTTGGGTGTGGATGGCAGCTGAACCCTATGGTCCGCTTTTTTAAAAGGACCTCCCCAACTTTACCGAAATTGCCAACAGAACCTAACTTTGACTTACAAAACACAAAACACTGTAACAGCCTCCCCTAATATCTCCAAATAATATATCAGCAGTTGATCCAACTTGTTGAATAATAACTTTATCTGTGCTAAAGATAAAGAATTGAAAATGGTGTATTATTTGAATCTGAACATGTAAATGGAACAATAATTTTCCATCAAATCCATCAAATTTCCCATTGGAGATTATGGCAAACGGATGAATTAAGAGCGCACCCAAGTACTACAGCCACTCTATTTTTAAACCAAGAGCAACTAAGTTATTACCACCAGTGACTAAATGAATAGGTTCAGGCAGCAGCTCTGTGTTCAAGGAAAGGATGAAATCTTGTGTGAGAAAATGTTAAAAGACCCCATCATATCCTTCCAAAAACTTCTTCAATAAAAAGAAAACCTATATTGCAAACTCTCCCCATTTGACCTCCCCTCTTTTCACAATCTAATACTTGTGCCACACCGACACCTTAAAGTGCAATTTTTCTTTCTTTTCATTCGATTTTTGCTCCTCCCTCTATTTTCACACCAGCTATACAGTTTCAGTAACGGATTGTCAACCACAGCAAGTTTCAACAAAGCTTTTTAAAAACATGGCAAATTTACCCATGAACCTCTTCTTCTCATCTTTTGCGATGCGGGTAGCCAAGGCAAGGCCAATCCCAGAGGAGCAGCCTGTGATGAGTACCACCTTCTGGTTCATTGTGCCTGGTTATAGTGTTTGTCTTGCAGATCCAGCGGCAGAGAATGAAAGAGGACAAAAGAGGAGCAGTAAGAGGTGACACGAAGGCACTTTTAAAGCCCACTCCTTAATCCACAGGTCTGCAACTCAGCAGAAGCCTTGTGCACATGGCCTGGAGATTACCATCAAGCATGGCCAACACACGGTGCTGAATAGCAGTGAGGATTTAGGATAATCATAACAAGTTTATTGTGGCAGTGAGTCGTGAGATCTGGAAAAAATGGTCAAAGACTCGATGGCAAAAGCTGCATGTTCTGGTTTGAATGAAAACCAATGCAATCAGAAAAAGACCACTTTCAAAAAAGGTGATGCTTTATTTAAAATTCAGCATTTCTTTATCTAAATTCATCTTTGCAATCGAGGCTGTGAAAGGTACAATTTAAGTAAAAATATACATTATTTTCGTCACAAAGAAATTTGTGTTGTTTAAAATTCCAGCACCTCATATGAAACATAATGCATCAGGGTTTTTTTCAACTGGATCGTAAACAGTTTACCATTTATCGTTTTAATGCACATGAAAGAATGAAAACAAGCTGCAAAGAAAAATCCCAGAAACTTTTCCAGCAAAGGTTCAATTTAATATATTTAAAATTCTGTGAGGGTGCAATAATAAGATCCTGTCTGTGTTCTTATATGACAGTGTGAATGTTATTTCAGACTTTGCCGTGTAATTTCAAATACAGCCTTTGAGATGCTAATTACACCTGTTTTGCAAAATGGGATGACAAATCTTCTAAAGCTCCGTGTATCTCCAAGCTGCCGTCCACCCACACAGAACTTTGAAATTCCAAACCCACCATGAGGATTCAATCTTTTCTGATGTTGTGCCGAAGCTACTGCTTTGTGGTTTTCTACTAATGCTTCTTGATACGGTCCTGTATGCGCTGCAGAACATCTTTGTCCCACATCTTGGGGTCCCAGGCGTGGAACCAGCCGGTGAAGGAGAATGGCTCCTCCCCCTGCTTAATGGTGGTGATGGGGGTACCACGACGACCAGAGGGGTCAGAATTCACATAGTCTTGGGCTGAAAAGGAAAACAAGGATACATTTGTGAACTAGGACTCTTCTGTAATTTCTCCCCATCTCTAATAGCTGTGCTTTTCTTACCGATCTTGAGAGATCCACTTTTCTCAGTCTCATTGGCCTCCGCACCGACCCAAACGAAGATCTGGTGGGAAAGAAATAATCAAACAGCATTTTAGGAATAAGTCAGCAATAAATGAAAACTGAAACTGATCCATTTCATCAAAAGTGAAGACACCATACCTGATCCCAGGTGTCCAAAACCATGACATCATCGATTGCCAGATCCATCTGTGTGAAATCACCTGGCACCTCCTCTGCCTAAAAATTGAGCAGTACACATTTACAAAGTGGCTGTATTAAAAAAAAAAGCCAAAAAATGAATTCTTAATAAATCAAAATAGATAAAAAATGAAATACTTACTATCAGCCTGCCAGTCTTGTTGGAGCAGCCAAACAGTCGAGGAGGCTTAACTGTTTTCTGCAGGGTCCTGGAGGTCTGGTAGTCCTTCTTCCCACCAAGCGCAGCCCAGAAATCAGCTGACGATGAGGAGAAAATGACAGTTTTCCAAAGGAACTATTGTATTGTTATCACGCAGAGATTAAAAGCTCTACTTTGAGCACTCACCCGGCTCCTTGGTCTCCTCCACCTCAGTGGCAGTTCCTCCAAGCAGGCGGGCAACATGCTTAGCTGCTGCCATCTCCCCTGGATTTGCTCCCTTCCCCATCCACAGGATCAGGGACTTGGGTGACTTCAGCACGAAAATATCATTAGTGTTCAGAGAGGAGGCAGTGGGCTCCACCTGGGTCAATGAGAAACAAAGGGAGGGTGAAATGTTGTGAATTGTTAATTATTAAGTGTTGTTAAGTTTATGCTCATTCAGTGTGGTAAGCAACGCTGACCTCAACAGCCCGTGTGGCTTTGGTGGAGCTCTGGCGGATATGGAAGAGCCGTGTAGTGCCAGGCTTGCTCTCACCGCCATGGCGGCATGTCCCACCCAGGTGGATGACCAAAGGTTTGTCCTTGAACAGGCTCACAAGATGAGCGGGTTCTTGGCCCTGAGTGACACGAACCTGCAGAGACACGGCAGTAGCTCAACCTACATGTCTGACGAAGACGGGGGTGATAGCAGTTATGCTAGAATGGCAGGCGTAAGCCACTGAAGGAATAATTTAACAGTTTGGGAAATGCTTATTCCCTTCCTCGCTGAAAGTGAGATAAGAAGATTGATGGTTCTGTCCAGAGGTAAAAAAAAATAAAAAATCCAGCAGCAACATTAACAACTCTAAATTATCACCTGTCTAGCTGATTCCTCATTTCCTGTTTTTATGCTAAGCTAACCAGCCGCTGGCAGTAGCTTCATTTTTAACAGTCAATTATAAGGGTCATCAACTCTTGCCAAGTATTTCTCAAAATGTTGAACTATTCTGTAAGAAAGAAATACCCAAGTATTTTTTTTTTTTTTCACTGTACGAAATATCTTACCTGTGTAGCTACTCCACCCATGGAGTCGTCCAGCTTGACGGTGAGAAAGGCCGAAGCCGTCAGCTCATCCTGAGTGCACTTCTGCCCCTGCCTAAAGACAGCAAAGCCACATCCGTTATGCATTCCAGCTTCACACTAAATTAATTGTGATATTCACAAGAAAGTATGTGAAAGGCAACTTTCTTTCCATCAAGTAGTTATTATTGGTTCAGAGTAAAATGTCTCACTAACTATGGCTTGCCATGAAATTTGGTAAGACAGTTGCGTTCCCCTCAGGTTGTATTGCAGTACCATTTGGGATCCTGTCTTTTTTTTTATCTCACATCATCATCTGGTCAAAATTTCAATCTCTCCAGCATTTTTGGACTATGACTAACTACCTGCAGAAAAAAAAGCATTCCCATCGGCCTCAGCAGTCCTTTATGTTAAGTGTTAATACGCAAATATTGGCATACTAACCTGCTATACCAAGACTACGACCATGGTAAACACTATGCATTCTGAACATCAACATGTTAAGAAATTAGCATGCTGGTGTGTTAGCATTTAGCTCAACTGTGCCTAAGTATAGCCTCAAGGAGCCACTAGCATGTCTGCAGACTAGTCTTCATGGGGTCCAGAAACCAATATTTCTCAGATGTTATTAGGGTTCAAGACATCCGGCCATCCAGATATCTTGTTTGACTACAGCTAAACTATTTACTTCCTCTATTAGTATTCCTGTGTTATTACTTAATATTGTGAACCTGTCTTGTAGAGGGCGTCTCTGTCCTAATCTAGTTTTGAGACCTTTATCATTTTAGTTTAAATTGTGCTCACATGGTGCACATTCCTGATTAAAGGGGGGGTCAGCCGGGGGCCAACAACAAATCTTTGGTCCAGGCCGCCCTAATGGGTAAATCCAACCATGCTGAAAAGGGTGCACCCACCAGGTGTAGATGATATGCTTCCCTCTGCCTCCTGTGTTGTAGGAGTACAGCACCAGGTAACAGTCGCCTCCAAAGAACTGTCCATAAGTGGATGGGTCCACAGGTACTTTGTCACCTCCTTCCACACGCCAAATCTACAAACACCCACAGCTGTCACACCTACATTGACATTTTGAAGGGGTGAATATAAAGCATGAGTGCAACTGGGCTAGTGAACATACCTGGACTTTCCCAGAGCCATCGTCCACCATGCCATGCTGGGCAGCCATGATCTTGTTGCTGTGGAGTGTGGAGGAATCGAAGGGAATCTGCTCCACCTGGGCGATGCTACCGATGGTGTAGGCCTTGCTTGGGCCTGTAGTCTCATCCTTGTCCAGCCAGTTGAAGAAGAACTGCTTAAACAGGGTGGTCTCACCCCCTGCTGGCATGACCTGGATCTGTATATGTCGGAAATAAACAGAAGTGTGCGTGCATATTCATAAACAGCAAGACCAGGACGGATGAAGCTCTGTTAGTAGACTTTGACTACTTGGCCACATTACCTGAGTATTTTTGGGGTAGTTCTTGTCTTTAATGAACTTGTTTGCAGCAGTCAAAGCTGCTCTGCGCTCGTCAGCATTTGCATCCTTTCCTGCAATTTGGGGTGTGGTACAGTGGTTAGAGACTCTCTAAACAAAAATCTATGAATGACTCATTTGTTCTCAGTTGGAGAAGAACCACAGAGTGCAGACTAAGAGCTTGTTGCTATGATAAAACTGAACAATGATAAATACACCAAATAGAGTGTATCCAATGAACAAAAAGGTTGCAGAATTGAACAGATGTGCATGTCTCATACCTTTCCAGACAAATATCTTATTGTCTCCTCCGTTGTCCAAGATGTAGCAGTCGCTGCTGGAGAGCATGTCTTGTTTGAACGGGGTTTTATCAGCCACCATAGTTGTCTTCATGGAGCCAGCGGCATCAGAAATCTAGAAAGAAGAGGGATAAACAAAGCATCATCTAAAGTAAACTTTACTCACAGGAGGTCATTTAAAGGCTGATTATATTTGTGTTATTTACCAAATGGAGAGATGCCTGGCCCTTGTTCTTCTTATCAACAGATACATCATCTGAGCTTCCTGGTGGGAGGTTGGGCATTGCTCCAAGCACCTATAAATAAACAAACCCAACATTAGCCACATCCTTCCCAGCAGGCAAATGAGCCACCAGATAAATTCTTTGACACAGACACTGTCACAAATATTTCCAGAGGTTTCCTAAACAAAACTGTTTTTAAAAGTAAAAAAAAAAAAAAAAGCTCACTTTAATAACATCTTCCGGCTCAGAGCCTTCTTCAATCATGTGTACTTCAGCACGGCCTTTTCGCTCATTGTCGCGGATATCTATGGCCAGCTCAGTGGTTTTCAGGCGCTCAAAGCGATTGCTTTCACTGCCAGACCAGTGGTAGATGTCCTAGGATTTCACAGTGAGCAGCAGAGGAAAACAAGATTAGTTACAGTGAACCGCTGTCTAACATATTTTGGGTATCCAGTCCTAATTCTGGATCACCTTTCCCAAGTCGATGATGAAGCAGTCTCCTTTGTTGAAGCTGGTCCAGGACAAGTCCACCTCTGTGGCTCTGATCATCCGGCGACCTTTAACGTGCAGCAGGCGCTTGACATTTACGTCGTTGGTCACCACATGCTGGAAGCCTGAAGCTATTCCCCCTTTCTGAGACAGCGGCAAAGTCAAGTTGAACAAAGCATTAGAACTATTTGAATAAAAGCTGTATGTTATGTAGATTTCAAAGGATAGCTGTAAAGATTAATATTATTAGACTTTCTTGCCAAGATGAAGGATTAGATTAGATGAAAAGACTGATACCACTCATGTTTGGAGCTACAGCGAGGAGACGGTTGGCTTAGCTTAAACTGGAAACAAGGGGGAACTGCTTACACCGGCTGATATGGCACTTGGTCCGTCGTTTGTTTACTATGCACAAAAACCGAAGGAGTAAACTGTTTTACAGTTTGTTACATGGTGGATCTGTTTCTTGGCAGGCCAATGGAGTCTTGTCATCACCAGATTGTTGACAGGAAACCATCTGCAATTCAAGGAAGTCAGTTGGGCAAGAACCCACAACTTGTCAGTTTTACTGGTTTTTGTATAGATTTCACAAATGAAATGAAATTTAGAGGCACTGGTAGTAGCACTTTTTTTTTTAAACTTTTGGACAAAGTCAGTTTAGCTGTTTTCTCTGTTTCCAGTCTTTAGGGCTAATCTAAGATAACTGTGTCCTGGCTGTAGCTCCATAATCTTTCTCATAAGAAAACAAATGAGTAAATCTGAGGTGTTTATATCTGACTGGATAATTTGCACCAGCTGTGATACAAAAATACAACACAGGCTTGTCTATTTTCCAGTTGGCCACTTCAGATCATGACATCTGCAGCTGTTTGGTGTTTTGGCATTGGCGAGCATGTTCCTGCTCAGCTTGTTTTCTGGATCAAACTCTCCATGGAAACCTTCAGCGGAAAACCTGAGGGAGCAACCAACCAAAGCTCCAAACAATTCCCAAAATAGCACCGTAAGGAGTTCCACTTCCCTTATAAACATACAATACTTAAACAACCACTTTAGCTTAGGTCATAACAACGTTTTCAATTGGTAGCTCAAGACTTGTTTTTGTTGTTTGGTAGGCTACAAAGAAATGACTGAATCTCTTTTGTTTCCTAAAAGGAAATGTGAAAATATCTTTTAAAGGATTTACATGTATCATGTTTCACCTTGTATTTGATGCCGGACCTGAAGTAGCCCTGAAAGGTGACTGACTCTTGGTTTTGATACTCAGAGAACTGTCTTGGGGCTCCTCGCAGGAAATCGTCCAGCTGGGTCATAAAGATGGCGGCAGCGCCCCTCTCATCCTGGGAAGCTTCGTTGCCTATGGTATAACAGATAACGTGGGGGGGAAAAAACACCAAAACAAAACAATGAATGATGATGAGATAAGAGAGTATGGACAGACAAATGTGAGGAATAAGCCAGAGAGAATCTAAATCCCATACCAATCCACGAGTGGATGTTGTAAGAAGGAGCAGGGGTGGTGTAAAGCACTATGTAAGAGTCTCCGGTGAAGAAGTTTCCATGGAGTTGAGAGGGGACAGGTTTTAAATCCAATTTCTCCACCCGCCACACCTGCAGGCCGGGCTTCTTCCCTGCAGCCTCGAACTCTTTGTGGTACGCCATAAGTGCTAAAGGCCTGAGAGGAGACACATCTGTCTTCATTAACAAGTAACTCATCAGATCACAGCAAGGACAACAACTTAATATAAAAAATATATATAAATAAATAAATAAATAATATATATATATATAAATAACCATAATTAATCACAGAGAGTTAGTTTGTGACAGGTTCATACAGGGCTGAAAACAACGATTGATTAAGCAATTTCTTGATCTACAGAAAATTCACTCAACTTAAGTTTTCAAGCATAAATGACAAACATCCTCTAGTTCCAGCGTTTCTTTTTCTTACTGACATTTTATAGACTCAACTCAATGATGAAAATAACCGATTGTTGCTCCGGTTTCATATAAATTTTTATTCTGCCACTGAGACTCCTGAAGTCGGGAAACCGTTCTCATCAAGTTGGATTAGACTGAAGAAAAACTCCCAGAATAAAGAACAACAAGCAGTACAAACATATTGATCCCCACTTTTTAAATTTTTTTTAACATCACCACAGATAGTCCAGATGTTGAGAATCTCAGGAAAATTAACGATGCACATCAAAAGCACTCAACTGCTCCCTCAAGCAGTTTTATCTTTTTATCAGTAATTAATTCAGTAATTAATCTTTCTCCTGTATTTACACTGCATATGTTGCTTAACCTGTAGTACAGGTGGCATGTTATTAACAGACATGTGGTGATATAAAGTGGTGCTAACCACCTGATGTGTCAGGGAGTGCCCTCTCCACTCACTGTCAAACTGCAAAGGAGAGTGTTATGGTATGGTAATTGTATTTTGGGGCATGAAGAGCCACTCCCAACAGACAAAGATAATGCATCTGTTTCAATATGTTATTACTGCCCTGCCATGTTCTGATCTAACACTGATAAAAATTTAAAAAATAGATATGACTTGATATCATGTTCCACAGGAAACAGTCGTTTCCCCCTGTAGTTAAGTGACAGAGTTTCTGGTTATTATCCAATGCCAGGCGAACATAAACAACTTTATTCACGCATTCTTTCATTGTCCTAAATTTGACGTACAATATATCCAAAACTTCTACAATTGTACTGTAAAAAAAAAAAAAAAAAAAAAAAGTTCCTGTCAGTGTAAGTATGCAGTGAATAATTTACTTTCTCAGACGCCAAAATAACCAGTTGCTCCAGAGAGTTTTTCTATCGCGTTAATCATTTTTGCAGAAACATGCAATAGGCCCGTGCAAATGATTAACAATTTTCCATTACCTGGTGCGGACAGAAGACAGATGTTGGATGTGAAGAAGGTGAAACTGCTGCTCTCTCAGGTTTTCCGCCCAGGATGTGTGCGCTCAGCTCTGCTATATAAGCTGCAGAAAACATCCGCGTTCCGGCCAAGAGGCGTGTTCCTCCCGAACCAGCCCACTCTGCTCAAAGTCTACATAACCAACACCCTGCATGCAGCCACGAATTAAGATATGTACATAACGACACAATACTTAGTTAAGAGTGAAACCTTAGAGTTGGCATATGCTTCTCCACGGAGGGAAATCCAGTGAATGAAATGATAGAAAAACTCAAAACAACAGAAAACTGGGCAAGACTAGTTATTTACGAAGTGCTCTGCTATTTTGGTATTTGTATTCTCCTGCTCTACTTCAGTATATTTCCTTAATCTGCTACTTCACCACACTTTCTGCGCTACTAGAGTTAGCCCCACCTCCACCGGCCTCAACATGAATGCTTAGAAGTTGATGCATCATTGACTGGCAACTGATCCAATAAGATACTAAAATAACACTCACATGTGTCATTTTTCTTAGTTTTAGTTTTGTACTTTCAGAACATTTGAGTGATTTTTGCTTGAGTAGATCTGATCTGAATGCTTCTTCCACCAAAGCAAAAATCCATCATGATGCATTCATGAACAGTCAGTGCATGCAGCTTTTATAAATGAAAGATGGTTCATATGATGTAATTCTGAAATCACCTGGGGGTATTTATGATCTGCAGAGGGGGAAAAAAATGAAAACCATATCAGCACTGTTATCTTTTTCATCATACAATTCGTAGTAGCCTACTATAGGTAAATAACAAAAAAAAAACTAATTTTAGACAGGATTGTAAGTGTAGGAAACAGACAAATCAGAGCTTTAACATTGATGCCTGACTTACACAAGATATATGAGAATGTAAATGTTAGTTTTATGTCAGAAATTAAATGTAATGAAGCAACATGTGTCCGTTCTATAATCATTACATTAGTGAACTGGTTCTAATATGAACTGTTGACTCCTCTGCTTCCTCAGTCCCAGAGTGGATCTGTAGTGTCAAGACCAGCAGCCATCTCCTGGGAGTCATTAATCCTGTGTGAACTGTGCAAAACACTCGACTTATGTGGTTGCACAGTTGATTTGGTAATTGCGTTGTTGTTTTTTAGCATGTGTTTGGAGCGGCCGGAGTCTGTGACCACTCTGACTCCCATGTGTCAACGTGACAGAAAGGGAAAGCATAAATCTCCCCTCTGAGCCGCCACTTCAGGTTAGGGCTGGGTCCATCACTCCTACTGTTAGAGCTGCATCAGCACATTCTGCCTTGTTGTGTAGTGTACACACAACACACACATTCCCTGTCTGGAACATACCACTGTGCCTCCACAAGACTAAACACATACACAAGCGCATGCACGCGCACACACACACACACACACACACACACACACACACACACACACACACACACACACGCACTCACACACACACACACACACACGCAATCCTAGCATGGTGGTTGAACACAAAGGCTGCCAACTACAGGCAACTTGTTCTAACTTGAAAATTAGTATTGCATAACTGTGAAGGATACTAGCGGCCATCATAGCCTACAGGGCCATAAAATTTCACATGAAGACACAAGCAGCCCTCTGCAGTGTTTTTTCAGAAGTCTGATACCGAGGCTTCTCCCTGGTTGGACAAGGGATACGTGAAAATTGTCTGCAGATGTGTCCCAGTTTTAATTTCCTGCCACAGCACTTGCTCATGAAGAAGATCTTTTGCAGCTGTTAAAGGGAATTTACTTGCCACCAGTCTTGATCGTTGCTAATTCATCTGTTTTATCACGCGTTAGATAGGTTTGACTCTTCTAATCTAGATTAAAATAAATTCAGCTTTTTGAAAATACACTTAATTGTTTCTTAGGTGTTATCTTAACACAGGCTGGAAACAGTGGGAAACAGCTAACCTGGCCTCCAAGCATCTCTAAAGCTCACAAATCTACATGTCTGTCCATTAAATACAATTAACGGGCGTTATCGTAGCTCGGCAAAAAGACTGGACTGTTACTTCTGGACAGGCTAGCTTTCCCCCACTTCCAGGCTGCATGCTAAGCTAACTGTGTCCTGACTGTAGCTTTATACAGATATAATCTAGCTCAGAGACAGAAAGCAGATAAGTGTTTTCCCCAAAAATGAACTATTATTTTAAAGCAATATATTTTCTCTAACACATTCATTTGCTGATGAGAAAAAAAGCATAGCAACAGAACTGCTACCGCAAGTAGCAAGTAAAGTTCAGACTTATTTGAAAGAGAAATAAGAGTCTGCTTTTTATTATACATTTAGATGAATATTGTTAAGTAATATTCTTGGCCTATCTGCAATACCCCATAGAGCCCCTTACAACACCCTGTCCTTCATTTAACAAAGTTTACTTTTAATGTATATGGGATTTATTAAGGATACAAGGGAAGGGAACAATAACTTGACTGGAATACTGTATAATGCTGCAGAGGCCGAGGTCGGCTTTCAGGCAGGGTTCACCTGAAGAGTGCAGATGAAGCACAGGTCAGGAGTGGAGCTCTCGTAGGTGTAGATGCATGTGCTGGACCTGCTAGGTACATTGTATATGTTGAGTGGATGTGTTGATCTATGTTACAGTGCCTGAACAAAAACAGAGCGAATTCAGCAATTTATATCAAAAGCCAAAGAAATTAATAGAAATAAATAATAGAAATAAACGAAAGACAGTAGAGAGAGGAAACTGGGGGCAACAGTATGTCACCCAATCTTTCACAAACAAATGTGGGTGCAGTCTGTGAGTGGTGTCAATTTCTCTGTTAGCTTAGTCCATAGTGGCTACATACATCTGTATACATCTGTATCTTCACAAAAAACTCTGCAAACTCTACATTTTATCCTGTTTTAGCTGATACTTAATCAATGCAGGCAAAATCGGTTGTCTGTGCCCCTCGAGGAACGCAGCTTTGGGCTCAGCAGCCTCGTCTACCCATCGCTAATGAACCAGCCCTACTCCCAACTGAGGAATGAGGTGAGCAGCATTGTGATTCCTGCCTTCACCCCCCCCACAATGTGGAGGTTTGTGGTGATAACAGCATCAGAAAATAACAATTAAAATTTCGACACCATCGTTTGTCTCCAAAACCAGCGTCGCTGTTACTCTGGATGGACCTGACCGTGAACCGTTTCCAGGAGAACGACTTTCTACATGTGAAATGCTTGTGCTCTGTGGATTAATCAGAGCAGCAGGGACACTGTTTCTGCAGATGCTGACTTTTATAAATATATTTTTTCAGTGTTGTGAGCACCAGATATGAGATTCCATTAACCTCCACTGTATTGAGGAAGCAGCAGACGTCTCAGAGACTGGACAAAAAATTAAGTGAGTTCTTTCTCAAATAACTCGATTCTCACTAATGAACTTTTCTTTTTTTTAAATCCAGTGATTACAAGGTTGAGATCGCCACATTCATTGTTTTGATGCCTATTTCAGGGCTTTGTGGTTTTAGTGAATGTAAATATTGTAAAACTGTCACAACAAGGACACATCTGTCATAGCTGCGGAAGCATATACAGTATAAACTTAGCACCAACTCACACAATCCGTTCACTCAATCCTCTGAAGTTGTGTCACCAGTGCTGGCGCAATCTTACATGGGTTGTTAACTATGCAACACAAGTACAGAATAATTTGTGTGATGGAGGATGTTATATAATGCTTGTGGCGAATGTGTAGGTGGTGCCTCAAAACTCAAAGGCAACCCTTTAAAAGTCGTCAACGGCCACATTTAACTTGAACAAAGAGTATTATTGGCAGGCAGGCTAACCTGTTTTCTCTCCCTCCTCCTTGCAGTGGAAAAGCGTTGCTGGTGAAGTTAGATGGCATTATTTATAAGTAAATATTTACCTACACAAAGGTGAATGAGGGAACTGCATACAAAGCAAGAAATAAGAGTGATAAAAAAAAAAAACCCTGTGCGGTTAAGTTATTTCAACATAAACACAAAAATGACAGAGGTGAAACCGTCAATATCTAGATGTGGCAAGAATTAAAGGAATGCTTCTAAATTTTGGGAAATACTCAGCCTAACTTAGCCAGTTAGCTTAGCTTAAAACAAAGACTGCAAAAGGATAGACACAACTAGCCTGGCTCTGTCCAATCTGCCATATGAGCACCTCAAAAGCTAACTAATTAACACATTACATTTTGATTGATTAATCCACGCAAAAACTAAAAAACTAAGGTACCAACCAACCAACCAGGTTACCAGGTAAACTTTGTTAGCTAGCCTATAGTTTGGACAGAGCCAGACTCGCTGTTTTCCCCTTTTCCAGTCTGAATGCTAAGCTAAGCTAACATCTCCTGGATGCAGCTTGACAAGAGTGGTATTGATTTTTTCACCTAAATCTCCATAGGAAAACAAACAAAAAAAGAACATTTCCCAAAACTTTAAGTGTTCCCAGAGCTATCTACTGCATGTAGAAACATGAAGGGTGAGAGCAATAACGACGATGCCGACGAGGAACCCTCTAAAGTCTTGCCAAATTATGTGCTTATATGACTGAGCACATCTGACAGCCAAATGCAGCCTGTTCAGGAGGGTGCGACTCCTTCACAGAGCTATGACGCAAACTGAATGTACAGTATTCAGTAAATGCAACAGTAGGGAAACCTTCTGGTCCCTTTGACTCCATTTTTGGTTCCTTGAAAATCAAGAATTACTGTGATACAAATATATTTCCTGGTTTTCTGAATTGTGTGAAGATCTTCATACAGTTTTCTCCATGTCTGTGACTCTGGAAATGAAAAAGTGAGTTTTCTCACTATAGTCATGTCATCTGTTCTCAGTCAGGCATCTTGCAGAGAAAGGTTGTTCTGGTGCTAGTTAGTCTAGTATTTGAAGGGGAACAAATTGCATGATTGGACATGTAAAAGTTTGAGGATGCAAGTCTGGCCACGGACCTTTTGTGGCCTGTTATCTTACGGTCAAAAGCTCAACTAAATAGTTCCAAATAATACAAACCTAATCAAACAAGTCTCAACACTTGGTCTTAAAGGAGCACAGTAAGAACATGTTGCTTGTTGTTTCTCCAGACTCACAGAGAAGTCTCCAGTGCCCCCTGCAGGGTCATCTGTTGTGACCCTCTACATCTGATCTGTTTAAAAGCCACCTCTGTACTTTGATTATTACAATTAAAAATCAAACAAAATGATTAAATTCTCCTTTGGAAAGGATAGGAACAAGGGCGATGTCCTTAATTCACGATGTGATGATGGATGTTTGAGTGTTTCCTGTGGTTCCTCGTTATCTTGCTTCTTCCCCTAATGATCACAAATCAGCTTCGGTTCACTTTTTGAATCTCAGTTAAATATACAGACATGAGCATCTCACACGTGGCAACAAGCCCACACACATTAATGTTTATAATGATAAATATTATAATAGATAAAGCTGCCAGCAGCAATTATCAGGGTCCAAGCAGCTCGCAAGCATTTTAATTTTTTGCTGATCAGGACTGAAGCAGGACTTAGGCCATCTGGGGTTTTGACCCCCTGACCTTGGTATCCCCAGAGAAGGTGACTTACTGATTGCACCTCTGGGTAACCATGTGCTCCACCTGCCTTCACACACGTTGAGGCAATGACATCACATGTGCAAAATGGGAGCATTTTTGCTTGTTACACTTTAAAACACTTAAATAGCCAATTTTTTTTATTTTTTATTTAAGAGCGTTTTAATAACATTGATCTTAACTACACAGGTTTAAAAGTTTATCATTTCAAAACAGATTGACAAACGGAAATTCTTTTAATAACTTTTCATCAGCATTGTCTATAGATGATTTAGACCAAATCTCATGAGAATCAGATGAACTGGGTCTTGTTCGCTTTGGGTTTTCGTTTGATTTTTTAGAGCAGAAGACCATATGAGCAAAGATGCAGAAGATTTGGGAGATCAAAATGACAAAAAAATTTTAACAGTAGCCCAAGCCGTTTGAGAAAATTTCAAAAACGTATATTTCATTATTGTAGCGCCACCTATCGGGCAATTAGTTTCATTTTTGGTGCCTGAGTAGTGGTTGGAATTTGCAATCAATGTGCCAATGTTTCGTGAGTCTTTCTCCAGTAGTTTCTGTTACACAAACACTTTTAGCTGAGAAAAATAATAACTAGAATATAAAAATAATGGGGTCCCATTAAGAACACTTCTCAGTACATCCCAGAACACTTAAACATTACCACAATTACAATTACAGTCTCCACACTGACCATTAAACTAAACCAACACTTCTCAAACAGATTCAGTAAATACTGTATACTAATCCTCATGTAGGAGGATTTACTGCAGGCCTTTTCCATTACACTGCATTAGTTTCAACGCTGTTGCCGGCACATAATAATAATCATATATAATCATCACTTTCATGTATTGATTAAAATCAGAGACAGGACACATAAGAGAACATGCAGCTGTATATAATAGATACCAGTACCTTCGGCCTGTGATGGTGTCATAATTACAGTTTTGGTCTTGGTCAGGGTCAGTGAATGAAATCCCCTCACAGCCTCACAGCATGTGACACTGTGAGAAAACAAACTGTGCTAAATTAGATGTGATCACATCTCAGCCACAGGGAAGGCACATATACAGCTTTCAGATGACTCACCGCAGGAAACAGACAACAGACAACAGACTATTGATCCCAGAGGGAGTCAAAACACTGGAGGGATCTGCGCAGCACTGAACACACTTTTCTGTCATCCAGGAAAAAAAAACTGTGTTACAAGACAAGAAAATGTAACTGTGTTTCTCTTCAGATCTGCCTGTAATTTATCATTTAATGTTCACATCTCAGGATGGTTTTATTTGTTTTGCTCTTGACAATAAATGATCAAACAGTTTTTAAAAGACAAATTAGTGCAACTATTTGTTTTTTTTTCCTTTATGCCAGATACAAAAGATAAATACAAGGATATTAAAGCATAATGATCTCTGTGCTGTTATCACACATATTTTCTGTTTATATGATGTGGACGTATAGATACAAATAAAGCTAGAATTTATAAACTCATCATGCATAAGAATCAGTTTGTTATATCTGTTTTGATACTATCGCATGAACTTGTTGGTAGGCAAACTTACGTACTACTTACATTATAAAATACAACTTGCATGTTATGTATTGGCAGGGTTAAATTCATTAAAATTGGATTCATGAAGCAATAACACTGAGGGGATCCCTGGGGCTGCAGATGGAAAAGATATTTACTTTTTATAATAGATGGACATACAGAAACCAAGAGGAAACATTTTGATGGAGATGATGTATTTTTATTTATTTATTTATTTTTGGAGTTTGAATGCTAGTCATTATTGCCTCTGATAAAAATAAAAAAATCTCCCCAGTTCTTCAGACAACAATCTTCAAATTGTTTCCAGAAGACACAACAACTTTGTCAGTGCTCAAAAAAAAAAACCCTGACAAATTCAAAGCATGTCAACATGAAGCCCTCAGAATATGAGAGTAGTAAGACAATGACACATAAATGGGGAAGGAAAGGAAGGAAAAAGAAGATGATATTTTTTTTAATCATTTGTTAGAAGCAGCTTCTGAAATACCATGGGTAGTCTTTTTAAATGTAGTCTTTAGTGATGCCGAATGATGGCCTCACTGCAGAGACGGAGAAGAACAAGGTGAGGACCAACACAGCAGCTCAAGTCTCTTTCTTCTACCATTTAACCAGTGTATGGGTGCGGTCTTGTTAGATGTAATCTCTGCACAGCTTCTCTGGCAGGATGCAGGACGTCGGATCGGACATTCGGTTGGTGTGTTTAAAGGTGGTTCACCTGAGCCCCGCTGCCAGCTTCTCCATCGCCGCTTTGCGCTCTTCTGCTTTCTGCTGTGAGCGACGCAAGACGTTCCTCAGCTCCTGTAGATGGTCCAGTGTGCCCACCAACTCACCTTTCACTGTTTTCATCTGGCTCTCCAGCATCTGTGTGTGATGGAGGGAGTTTCTCCTGTACCGTCTGCTGGAGCGCACTTTTTCCTCCAGATCCTCCACTGCAATAGGTGACCAGAAAACACAGTGACAAACAGATACAAGTTTTATACAAGTTAACATATAGGAACTGTTTAAAGTATGAAGGTAGATAAATTTGTTTGTGATACAGACCCATGTTCTCCTGGTAGCCCATGCTATCTGAACCAGGCTCTGGCTTCTTTTCCATCAGGTTCTTGGTCTGCTGCAGCATCTTCTCCATCTTGACAAGTTGAGCGGCTTTAGTGTCGCTGTCTCGACGCATTTTCAGTAACTCCTGCTCCCTCTGGGTCAGCTCACTGTGATACTTACTCATATCTGGTGTTAAAGATCTGAACAGCCCAACCTGCAACACCTGGACACTGAATGGCTTACGACACAACAGCCGGGGGACATAAGACGCAAGATGAGGCTTCTTAAAAAACGATTTCAACATCCACTAATGTCCCACTTCTGGATCGTCTGAAGAGCGTGGACTTCTCGTTCCTCTGCTGCAGCACATGAAACGCTGGTTTGCTTGCAAATGAAGTGTACTGCTGGAGATATCTAGCTTTTTATAGGCCATAACCCCAGCACGTGTCTGGGAGTCATCTGAAAACAGCCAACTCTCAGTACACACCGTTACAATAGGCGAGTCATAAGACCGGCTTCACAAAGCCTTCGAGCAAAATTGATAATGTTTACACTTAGTCGGTGGTGAAAAAGCTCTGAGGAAGAACAGAAGTCGGCCAGCTTGTCCCTCTGTATGATTTAAAACAAATGAAATAACTGTCTTTATTCACACCTGAGGGAGAGTTTTAAAACTGTTGGGGAACATGAGCTGACTATGAAACCAATGCAGTGACAACAGTGTGTTATTCATGATATTACACTGGCAGGAGCATGACACATCTAAAGCATCTAGAATAAAAAAAAATATTTTAAAACACCAGCAATGGCAGCAACAAAACAGTTTCCTTCCAACTCACACTGTGTAATCTTATTACAGAGCATATCATCTGTGGAAGCAGTCAGTCAGTGAGCATGTCAGTGAACTACTTAGAGAGAAAATGAGGCTCTATTCTGCTCCATGTGAATGATCCTGACAGCAGTCATGCTTGTTCCCACATGCCAGGCACACTCATTCTTACTGAGACGAAATCTATTCAGATAATATAATCTATAGGCTAGGATATAGGCTATGTATATACGTACATGTGGTATTGATTTTATATTGTGTTGTTTATTTGTTCTGTTGTTGTCTTCATTGTTTATTTTTCTCAAGTGCAGACGTGACTCCTGACTCCACTAACGCCGATAAGAGATTCGACCTGACTTTGACTTGATATGAGACAGACGACTTGAAAGGATTTGACTTTTTGTTGCTAAATACTCACATTTTTCTATTTAAGTTGCATCTTATTTTTGACTGATGATTGGGTGATTTCTAGAGCGATGCCTGCAGACCGGTTCTCACGGGTTAGGTTCCACAAACGCTAAAACCTGGATTGCAGGAGGAAAGAGAACACAGCACAATGCAAGTATCACACAGAGATGTATTGTAATAGCTATAATTAGAATGGTACTCAGTAAAGCACATACCTCCACCGAGGCCAAACAATCCTAAATATTAAAGAGCGTGATAAAACATCATTTAATGGGTTCTTTCCTGACACATGCACCATCACTCCGTCAAGTTTGGTGCAAATCAGATCCGAACTTTTTGCTGACAGATAAACAGACACAGGTGAAAACATAACCTCCTTGGTGCAGGTAATAATAATAATAATAAGACTACTGATAATAATTGTAGCAGTGGGTGCCACAAAATGTCACACATCAGTAAGATTTATAGGGTGTAAGCAGTTCAACAGGTTTCATTCATGTTGAAAGTAAAAATTAAACTTTTAATGACCACTGTCATCATCACAATTTAGTATAACTCGACTTGTGTTTTGCTCGATCTGAGCAATGACGTGACTTGACTTGTTTGATTCTTGCCACAGTGATTTGAGAATTGCTTGTGACTTGCACGTGTGAGACTTACTCCCACCTCTGCTAAAGAGTACAGGGACACTAAATTATGTCTTGAGTTCACTTGAGGTGGGAGTGGATATACATAATAGAGTATCAGTGGAGATCCTGTACTGTATAACTTGTGTTAAGTTTTAGAAGATTTAGTTCCACCCCTGCCCAGCAAGTGGATGGAGCTCCTAAAGTCTTAATTCTCAAAATTAGATCTTGTTCAGACAACAGCACACCTTTATGTTTCGGGCTTGGCAGTTAGTCACATTTGCGAAGACGTGCCCGAGCATCCCTGGACGTTTTGTTCATTTACAGTCGGTCCTTCACACTAAGAGTTGGGCGTGGTGACAAATCTTCTCACCTGACCTCATAAGGTGCGTCATAACAGATGTAGCAATCACCAGTAATATCTGACATTGCTTGTTAATGGAGATCACAGTGCAAACTAATTTCTCCAAATCCAAAAAGGAGTTGTTTTTTTTTTACCTTGTCCCGGCTATACTAGGATCGGCACATTGGACACCAGTCACGAACACACAGGTGGACAAAACAGACTGTACTCTGACCTATAGACACTCACCCTTATCACAGCAGGGCGTTGTATGGCCGTGATCCAGAGCCTCCAGATAGATAAAGTCACATCAAAGTTCATTCTTATTGTTTAATTTTATCTCATCCCACTGACCAGCAAAACAGAGACAAACAATAGTGTGTGATTCAGGTAGCAAAACAGCAACAGTAAAGAACTGGAATCACCTCCTCACTGTTGTCTGCCTCCTCCACTCAGACTAGTTTCAGGTTACATCCCTGTTTATCCAGAGTCATATAAAATATTAACCGTTTTACCACATATTAACCATTAACCACACCGAAGTCTATCAGTTTGTCCTCAAGTCCAAGTGCACATTCGTACTATATTTGAAGAAATTCCATCTAAGGTGTTACGGAGATAATGCGTTCACAAGGCCAAAACCATGTTTTGTGAGGCCACCATACCCTTGACCTTTGACCCATGACCCCCAAAATTTAATCAATTAATCTGTGAGTCCAAGTAAATGTCTGTGCCAAATGTGAAAGGATTCCCTCGAGGAGTTCTCAAGATATTGGGATCACAAGGCCAAAATCATGTTTTATGAGGTCACCATGACCTTTGACCTTTGACCTTTAGCCACCAAAATCTAATCAGTTTATCCTTGAGTCCCAGTGAATGTTTATGCC
The DNA here is from genome assembly GCF_002814215.2 of Seriola lalandi dorsalis. NCBI lineage: Eukaryota > Metazoa > Chordata > Actinopteri > Carangiformes > Carangidae > Seriola > Seriola lalandi. Next base: position 427,816 of record NW_019525119.1, read on the forward strand.
AATATTTGTAGTGGAAGCAGGCTCATTCAAGTATTGCTTTTTATAAGTAACATAAATATCACTTGCCAGTTACACATTAATAACTTAATGTTAATGTTAACTTTACGACCTGTGAATCAGGTCATAGCAGGTGCCAGTTTTGAATTTGGCAGTAGGGTGACCATATTGTTTACAACTTGCGTGCATTACAGATTGTTCCCCTTTCATGTGCCGCCTTTCTTCTTTACTGGCAGGAATTTGTGACGCTGTATTCTCACAAGGGCCCGTTGCAAAGAGACATATTCCTGAGGCACAGTGAGAGTCTTTCTGGTGTTTTGATGACTGGCCGTGGGAGGACAGTAGCTGTAGCTAGTAGCTGTGTACTGCAGTTATGGTGCCAAGATTTAGTGCACAAAAAAAAAAAAGGCAGAGAGAGTTATTATGGCTTCTGTATGCTGCTCACTTGACTGTGTTGCACCATGATTGATGAAAACAGAGCCTTTTGTCATGTTCCTCTGTTGCTGGTGCTGCTTCTTCAACTCCTCCTCTGTCTTGTGCACATCTCTGTGGTGCCAAGCAGAGCTAATCAGTAGCTATTGACTGCAGTGATTAGACATAAATGCAGGCTAATTGTTGATAAATCATGTTCAAACGAGCTTAGTTAGCGGGTCACGCTGAAGGCCATGCTCTATGTTTTCAACTTTCTGTGCTATTATTACTCCGCCACATGTCCCTGCATGAGGGTCACTCACCTTCTAGGCTTTCTGTGGCTTTCTCTTCTTGTTCCTGCAGTGTGACTCCACCTCCTTCCCTCAGGCTGGCCACATGCAGAAACACAAACAAAAATCACTTTTATTTTTTAAAATTTTAAATCAAACCTTATGAAACAGCGGATGATATAATGTACAGGCCGCATCATGCGGAGAATCGAGAATTAGACATGCTTGCCAAACAACAGCATCTTTACTGAGTCGAGCCGCATAACATTTTAAATCGGATGTGGCACAAAAAAACATGATTACCTTCACTGACTAACCTGATATTTGAGACTGAATATAGAGTGATTGGCATTCAGGTGTTTGAGCTTTCTTGTTTCCTGATGCTCTCACTTTCTTCACACACACCAGTTGAACCTCTGCTCCCCTGCGCCTCAATATTAGATTACAGGCCATTTTGTCAATAATAAAGTGAGTGTTTTATTTATTTGAACAAGGAATCAAATGGGATTTTAAACCATAAAAGATGAAAAAAAAAAAACATTTCTTGAATGATATGAGATCTATTTCAGGAAGAAACACGTCTTCCTTCGGGGTGAGGAGCGACCTATAAAAGGCTGCTGTGTTAAAATGCGAGTGAATACATTTGATACACTTGTCTACAATGAGCTAATTGTGTTCCAGAAATTCCCATAAATGCACGTGAAGATTTAACTAAATTTTCTTGTTGTTGTCAAAGGTTATAAAACTTTATAAGAAAAATCTGAGTCAGGAGCAGATAGCGAAATTAACCATTAGGGAAAAATCTTCAACCAGAGCGAGCTACAGTGGAACATAGCAGGGTCACTGTGCATAATATTTCAGTGTCTCATTCTACAGCATCACAGTGAAAACATTAGTCATCACATTTACAAAGAACACTCTCAAAGCAATGCACATCTGTTATGTAATTTCATTTGAGAGCCACATATTTCCAGAAAAATCCTGCTCCATAAATAGATTTGTCTTTGCATATGTTGTGTAACATATTTTGAGAGAGGTCTGAGCGTTAAATGACTTAATGCATGATGAGCATAAGCCCATATTACTGAGGTAAGACTGAGGTTTCATAGAAGCCAGTGGATGGTGGTTTAATTGGAATAATCCAGGTTTATGTGCGAGTTTAACATCTTTGCTGGTTGTAACCATTATGTCAGTGGAAAATGAAGGAGGTGCTTTCCCCGTGTAATTTACAGAATGTAAGAGCAAGGATTTCACAGTCCTAACTAAATTCAATGCAGCACTCTCACACAATGCGCCTGTTGTGAGCAGAAAAAAAAAGAAGGTTAACAAGAAGCCTCGGGAAAGACGCTGAACACAAAAATTGCACAATGGTAGCTCACTGCCATCTGTGTGCGAATGGGTAACCGTGTGTAAATGGGTTTAACATTGGAAAGCCCTTCTTGATCAAACAGCTACATTTAATACAGTCAAATACAGTTTAATACAGCAAACAAGAGGAAAGAGTGCATCTGTCAGGGGCTGGTTTCCTGTTTGGTTCACACATATGTGACATGATCCTACACCGGTCAGATATCGTGTATGTGGTATTGAGTCTAATAATCTACTGCGTGTGTGTGTCCATGGTAATGAGAGAACATATCAACCAGTGCAACAGTGACAATCAGTGACGTGTTCTTCATAATAAGATAAGAATAAGATAGGATTCACACACTATACTAAGTTTGGATCTCATACTGGGATTTGTTGACAGACTTTCCTCCTGCTTTGTATTGAAAGTCTTTCTCAGTCTGAAAAAAGTCCAATCCAATGAGATTTGCTGCATTAGGGAAAAAAAACACATTCTTGGTGTGATGTCTCCTGCACCTCTCTAGCTCCTGTCATATTTCAGACTGAACTTACTCCCACATGTTCTGAATATTCCTCTCTTTTGCATCCCAAGTGACTTACTGTAAGAAAGCTGGATGTAACTGTAATACAGGCGTGTCGCCATGAGGGGGAAGGCTAGCAACAGTTATTCTTACATCTTTGTTTGCTCTCTCCCTGCAAAGCAGGTTTAATAAAGTATTTTTCTCTGTTGTGAATCTCTTTTGTTTTTTTTTTCATTTTCATCACCCTCTTTGAAATTAGTCGTCACCCTCAATATAACTGTTACAAACATCTTCCTGGTCATTGTCCTTATTTTCATCACAGGTACACACTGTGCTTACATCAGTAAATGTTGACATGGTAAATTATTTCTGTTGTGCTTTGTGTCAGACACTTCCTTTCATTCCTTGCCCATGCAGGCCACTTATTGGGTTTTGATGGATGTTAATGGACCAACAAGGTAATGAGCAGGTGTGGGCTGTAAGACTGGAGAGCAAGGTTTATTGTATGTGATGAACGGTAAATTTAATTTAGGCATGGAAATTCAAAATGAGTGCAGATGTTTTCTAGTGTTAATTAACCTGAAAGGTTATGTTTGTGGATGAGGCATTCAATATGTTGTGCATACATTGTGAAAATTGTACATAATTATCTATTCTTAACAACAAAAGAGGACTCCATCTTACTGCAAAAGCCCATATATCTCTGTAATATCCACTGTGCACTCAAGTGGTGCCGCTATCTTCATCTTTGCATCAGCAAGGCTGTTGTTGAATGGTTCTTATGTGGAAATATGATTTTCTTTCTTTTCTTTTTTATCTGCCCACTCAAACTGCCTCAAGGTGATCAGTATTACATAATTGCAGGAAATACCTTATCTGCATCCGGTTACCATCCTCGAGGCTCCTACAAGTCTGTGTTTCTCTCTATTAGGAATTTAGCGATGCAGTTCTGTTGTGCTTCATGAATTCTTTATTCCTGTGCAATTAAATCCGTCATATCTAATTGTAAAGACAAATTGCTCTGTTGTGTTTTCACACTTGGCACAGATTTTTTCCTGAAATGCAGTGACAGAAAAGTTAGGCTGTTGTTTGTTTTGATGGATGATAATGCATGTGCTGCCCATGCTAATGTGTTGAATAACTGAGTGCCCATTACCTTTTTGTTGGTGCACTCCCCTGAGAAGCAGTCTTACAGTCTTTTATCTCTGGGTTGGATGCCAGCAAGACGTCTCACATCCCAAAGAGTCAAGTACAAAACACTGTAGACAGTACATAAAGAAGAAGATGCACTACCTGCTACCTCTGCTTCCCCACTGTTAGAAAGTGTCCAGCGACATTGTGCGTTTAACATTGATGACGGCTAAACCCTATGAAATTTAAATCAAGACAAAAAATGGTGGTGATTCATAACCACACTTTGGTTCTGAAGTTGACAGCTTCTTATTCTCTACCCTCCTCCTCCTCCTCCTCCTCCTCTTCCTCCTCCTCCTCCTCCTCCCCCGCTGACACAAGCTGCTTCGCTCTGAGCTGTGAGACTTGTCCCTTAAGATCTGTCTCATCCTCCGCGGAGACAGATCTCGCAGTTTCCAACAAGACTGAGAAAGTCTGCCTGGAAGGACCTTTTGTTGTTGTTGTTTTAAACCAGCAACGCTCCCCTGAAGGCAATTTTTCTAGGAACAGAGGTTGATTGTGTAGGTCATTTGTTCCAAAATGTAGCAAGGAAAGAATTTAAAGGTCCCTTTCAGCTTTAGTAAGCTAGCTCTTAGGTTCAATCAACATTATAAGAATTCACAATTTTCTGTCCATCTTTGCCTCACAGGGGTTCCCCTACAAGTTTACATCCTTCCAAAATCACATTTCTATCTTTATCGAACAGGTCTTCTCATTTGAAAAAAAAGAAAAACTTGACTTTAGACAACTGTAGTCAAGCTTATTAACATCCAATAATCTGCATTCACCCATTTTCCCACTGATGTACAAAGGTAAATCCGCATTCACTCTCCTTCAAGCTTGTTTTGATTCCGACCAACTCCCGAGAAAAACATCTGGCTCTTCAGCAGCTGGATACCCACTATGTTCACCAGTGTTTTGGGAGCAGAGAACTACATGTAATTAAATTAATAGTTTAACTACATTTTGCAGTAGCTTGCTGGTAGTTCAACTACATTCATATGAGCATAGTGATTCAACTAGTTACTCCTTTTTTTTGCCATTTTTGTTGTAGTTAACTACTGAAACTACAAACAATTTTAGGCCACAAAAGGACTTTTTACATCACCATTGCTTCTCTACGGTAATTGAACGCCCTCTGAGCAGCCTCCGACCGCTGTGAAGACACGTCCAGGCAATGCATTTGTTAGGCAGTCCACACCACACACTTGACCTTTGTGTAGTGCATGTGCAAAAGCTGAGGGCATTGCTCAGTGGTCTCACAGCTACAACATCATCATGGATAAACCTCCTGATTCTCAGCCCGAGGAAGAATCACCATGGCCATACTTAATCAGTTATTGTTTACGCAACCAGAACTGACATTCCTTGCGATTTCTCATGAATGGTGGGGTATTTTATTTTTGGTTGATGTTATGACCTGTGAACAAGTAGGTACTTTTTTGGAATAAACTCAACTGAGTGGCATTATTTGCTGACATTATTTTTTTGTATTATACTTTGTTATAATTCCATCACATGTACATTGTCAATTTGATAAAGTAGTTTGAACTACTTTTTTTTCCCTCATCACTGATGTTCACCAGAGAGTTGTTCACACTGTCTGTCTGTTGTTTGATAACAAACAGGCTGCATACCAGTTTTGGTCTCTACAGCTAATTTCCTCCTTCATGACAACTGTACGGGGTCTGAATTTTAACATAACTCACTCATTAAATTTTATCAAAGCTTGAAGTTATGCATAATTGAGGGCATGCGGCTTTGAGTGACAGGTAGGTGAGCATATGCTCGCCACATACTGGCATGCACTGAAGTCTCAGCTCTATAGGGGCACGTCTGCATATCTTTGCCCATTTTTGGATTAGCCGGGGAGTTCGCTGGAGTCAGGCACGGCCAAGGTGGCAACGGCGTGACAGCCCACTCTTGAGCCTGTGGTTGACATCACAGAGGCTACGACCATCTTTATTTACAGTCCATGCATATCACTCTGTAGAGCCGTGCAGAGTCAGTAGACACTTCTCTGCAGATTCATCACTGCAAACAACCTCTTTCAGCGTTAATGGAAAAATATTGATTATAGTGGCTTTAAAGTTTACTCACAATAAAAAAGACAAATAAGCACCTGGTTTTCAGACACTTCGCATGTGAAATAAACCGTCTATTTTATAGTAAGCCCCCAAAATAGAGCCAAATAGTAACCAAACTGTCTAACAACATCTGACTTTATTTATTAATTTCGTTTTTTATCCAATTTGTGGTTTGTTCATAGCAATAGGCTAAATGGCTGTTAAGAAAAAAAAAAAAGCTCATGGTTTTTGTTAAGAGAAACAACAACAACAACAAAAAACGTGCAAAATTGAAAATGAAGCACAAATGGTGACGAAGTGTTGCCCATCCTCCTGTAACTGGTCAAAACGCCCCAGAAGTGCTCATGGCCAACATGAGTCTGACTTCGCTGCAGTCGGCGGCGCAGCTCAGTCCGCTGCCTCGCCGCATCTAAGTGCACATCCACGCTGCCGCCGACTGAATCACTGATGCTTAATATTTGGACATTCTCCAGGGTTAACCCAATAGGCGTTGTCTGATACCGAGTGCACGCCGAATTTATTTCCTCAGCAGCTGTTGTGAGATGTTCTGCATTTGCCATGGCAAGAGGTCTGTTTCCATGGGGGTTCTTCAGAAAGCCTCTGTACATCCAGGTAAGCTTCTGGGAAATCCCTCTTCACTCCGGTGAAAAGTGCAATTGGGAATCTACCCGTCTCTATCTATGTAGCTGTAGTCCGTTACACACACTTGGTAATCTTAAAAGTAGACAGCAAGCGACTGATAACTGTCACAGCCTTCAACCGTTTTATCATTTGACCTTCATATATTGCAAATGGATTTGGTGATAATTTGTAGGTATTGCTGCTAGGTTTCACTTGATGCTCGACGGCTCGACAGGAATCAACCATCCTCCTGATCCCCGTTGCTGTAGCAACCACTTCCATGATGCATCCAGCTGGTACAGTCATACGTTCAAGCGAGGCTTGCTGTGTCTGAGGCTGTAAAACTTTATTACCAACCTTCATTATATTACATAAGTCTGATGCTGTTTACGTGAATTTTTTTTTTTTCTTGGGGGGTAAGAAATGCTTTACATGCTTTACATTGTTGGGCTGCTTTACCATCATTCAGTGGAATTACTTTTCACGTCCCGTAGATGAATACTAAATCACAGATATATTTGATGTGATGCTGCCCTGATCATCCTCATCTGGGAAGCATTTGAAGAACATTATGTAACAGTTTGCTGTGAGTGAAATTAGGTGAAGTCCACAGTGACGTTCTTCACAAGTTAAATTAAACTCTGCTGGGGAAGCCCCTCAAGGACATGTGTAGGTGTCAGGAACCCAAATTTAGGATCCTTGGGCCTCAGCTGGTGCTGCACACTTCCTGCCCCTGCCGCTGCATGTTAGAGACAAAAACTGTCAAATGAAGGGAACAGAGGGAGAGACAGCCAGTCTCAAGAGACAGCCACCAGCATCGTTCAGTTTTCTAGGCCACCTCAGCCTTCCAGTGACAACTTAAGAAGTGTCATTCAGTGATCCTTGGAGAGAAGCTACTTCCACTGAAATACAGAAACTGACAAGTCCTGTAAGCCGAGAAATTATGGTTTTGTTCGTATGCAGATCTGCTCTAGCCTATCATAGCCCGTTCATATTTTACAATCAGGTACAGACATGTTTGATCCAGCACAGTTTTCCTGCACACGCTTAATGGATCATGTCGTCGCTTATATCTTCGTGTCATAGAGAGGCTTCAAACACACAGTTTAAAGGTGAAGTAGGTAAAAGCATGAAGTGCCAGTTGAAAACTTTAGTGTCAGTCAGTCAAGCTGATGCTGAACAGTGACGTCTATTGAGACTGATTTTCTTTGCATTAAGAGCTTTAATCGTTTCACCGGTTTTTATTTTTGAATTCCCATTACTATTTGGCCTCACTGTTGTAGATTTTCTTTTCACAGATGTATTGTATAAATGAATAATTTTATATTCTACTTTTCTTTAATTTACATTTAAAATGATGGAATGTAATGTAATGATTAACCTGAATTGAATAGAAAATGTTAAATCGTGACATTTTGTGAATACAGCTCCATCAGCAAGAGTGGAAATGAAGAGAGCGAGAGAGAGAGAGAGAGAGAGAGAGAGAGAGAGAGAGAGCACTGTAGCTGCAGCTGTGTGAAAGTAAAGTAATGAAGATCCAATTTGATTTCAGTGATGATTTAAAATGCTTTAAAAATATGACCTATAAGCTATTATAAGCAATTAGAAATAATACTACGGACTTTATTTCACACTAAAGCTGTTGTTAGTTTAGATATGGGAGGGAGTTTCCCCCAACAGGAAGCCGCAGTCCTTGCAGCAATAACTTGTGCTTGCATTTTACTGTGTGTATTGTTTGTGAGAGGACCATGAGCACATGGTGTTTGATTGTTGGATTGTTAAGATTTAGAGCGTCATGACAGACAGAGCAACCGTTGATAAAGTAATGTTCACATGTGTGAATGTCGCAGTGTTGAGTCAGCATGGAAATGCATGCTTTGTATGTGTGTGTAGAGGGGTGGTGGTGGCATGTGTGTGTGTGTGTGTGTGTGCATGTGTGTGTGTGTGGTGGGGGGTTGCGAGCTGTCTGGACTCTGATGAGTCAGATCTTTGTAGTGTATGTGCAGACTGTGGCATCGAGACACGGACTGCTGTAGGAGCGTAACTCTCTCAGGTGTTATGGCTTATATTTGTCAATGACATCAAACAAACTATTCATATATATATATCTCGCTTTTCACTCCTCCAGCTCTCTCCATGTTTTCATGTCTTTCTCAGCAGCCCATTAACCGGCAGCCTCTGAGGGATAGCTTTATAATCATACATAATGGATGAATGGTGTGCCGGCTGCAAAAACCAAGTGTCAGAGCAGCAATGTGCTGTTCTTGATCAGCTTTAATCTCCTCTCTGCCTCTGTAGTTCAACGTCAGGTGGTTCTCTGTAACTGTACAGCATGTACTCATATGCTGGTGTGTCACTTCAAAGAACTTTAAGGTTTAATATGGTTTGGATAACGGGGATGTGGGTGGGTAGAAGAGGAAGGAGTTCATCTAGATCAAGACTGACGTTTCTTTCCACCCACCTCAGCATATGGCCACAGTTCCCAGTCAGTCTCTAATTAATAGCTGTCACAGCAGCCACAATCAATATCACCTCATTAGCCATGTTTGTGTAACTCTCTCCTCCTCACAAAGGGTCAATATGTAATCCCAGAGATAGAAATGCATCGGCCAGAGTTGAAATGAAAGCCGCAATCTATCGATCAGAGAAAGGCCAGCCATACATTTGTTTCCCCCGCAGAGTGTTATTTCCATAATGCTTTTGCTGTTGATGCATTTCACCTAGGGAAAAATCGATGCGAGGTGGACGGAGCGCTTACTTGTGTGGTCACTTCTGTTAAATTTGCTGTGGGTCTGTATGGTCAGATTTGTAAGCAAACCAATCAATAGATCAGGGGGCAGAAATCATATTCAAATAGCTTGCCGGGGATAATTGGATTATGAGGATATGTGGGGTGTTTGTAAGATGAATGGTACATAAATGCTGTAATGTAAACATCTATTGATTGATGACTATAACACACATTTTATATGTTTAGCCTTTGTTATTAATTGTGGACAGATCATGATTAAATACGAGTGGCAATCAGATTTTAGAAACACTTGGGTCAAATTCTAGACAGGCCAGACGGATTTTTCTGTCCAGCCGCAATGAAATACCTGCGAATGCCTCTGATTAGTAATATTAATTCTCATTCTATACATTAGTTGTAGTGCCATATTGTACACTTCACATTTATTTTAAGGTTTTGATCCATAAGAAGATGTATTTGTGGTTTTAAGAACCAAAAAGCATCTCAATGTAGTTTTTCATCTCCTCTCTCAGGCTTCTCTCTGGAGCTCTATTAACAACAGGGCAGTGAGCCAATCAGAGGAGAGGATGCTTTGAGCTTCTCTTCCGATTGGCTAAGTGAGCAAATAAAAATCTACCAGATTTCAGGTAAACAGAGAAACCAAATCCTGCCAGGCTGGATGGTGAGTGGGCCATGCTGGGGTCATGGCTGAGAGCGGTGACTGTTTTGTTGTGACATCACAAAGTAACAGAAGTCCTGATAGCTTGTTTTAAGGCTCAGTTTCTGAATACAGGCGGTGTGAGACCTGCTGTATAATCAAAGAATGAATCTACTTTTATACAATTTGGGACCTTTAAATATATTTTCTGTGACATATGTACTCCTACATAATTTACTGGGGAAAAAAAATCCATCCAGTAAATCAAAAAGTCATCTAACTCTGCTGAATGACGTCCGATCATGGCATTTCCACAATACAGACTATATGAGATAAAAGATTAAAGTTAGATTAGAGTGTGCCATACAGAGGCTGTCTGAGAGCTCCAGTTCTGCACTGTCAGTGATGTCAAAATAAATGAAAGAAAATGGATGGAAAATCCATTTAAAGACAAATACAAATGACTCAAACTCACATTTTGCCTTTTCCTCACACCATCAAGCTATTTTCTGTTTTAGTGTAAAAGTTGTCAAAAAGATCTCACAGGAAGATGAAGCACAAAGTGTTACAGAAATGCAAATAGCAGAGGCAGATAAAGACACTTAAGCCAATAAAGAAAACTCGAACTGAAAGGGGCAGAGGGTGGAGGCAGAGGGAGTCCATCAATATCAAGCACTGAGTGCAAGAATCATTAATAGAGTGGAAAGTGGGGCTGCAAAAAAGTATCTTCTTTTTCACTAATGTTCTCCAATTGGAGGAACACCATTATGGATCTACACAGACTGTATTTATCAGCTGGGGAATTAGAAAGAAAATCAAAAGACGAGGTAATGAGTCTGGAGTCGCTCTAAATGTTCCACTGCTGCCGTGCCAGACCACAAACAGCATTTACTGTTAATTACATAGCACCTATTTAGAGGCAATTGCCTTAATGATGTAGCCTGATACAACTCAGTTTGGAACTAATTTGTATTCCACTCACAGGCCTGTTCTCTTACTAATAGGCTAAATGAAAAATGAATTAAATGATTTCTATATTGACTTTTAGCATATTATAACCTCTTAAAAATGTTTTTCTGTAAGGTTGACACACCACTCACTGAGCACATAACATGCCCCAATTTATTAATAGCTGTCCAAAGATGTTAGCCACAGATAAGAAAAGAAGCCAAGTGTTTCTCTGTCACTTCTGTAAAACTGCATCTTCATCTCATTAAATGGTTCAGTAGTATCTCCTATGATGGTACGCTTTTATTATGATGTCAGGTAATACGGTCAACATCCACAGCTACTTCAGCTCCATAACAGAGTTTGCATTTTCTGATGCATCATGTTCTCATACTTTTCTTTTTCAGCTTGGCCTTTAATTCATATTATGGTGACGACCCTAACCCGAACAGCTCCTTTCAGTCCTGTGGAGGATTTTGAGCATCTTTTAGCTCAGGGTTTTTAAAGAGACACATGACGGACGCGGCAGGCAAAGTTAGCAACTACCTGATGAACATAGTAGAGCGTTTACCTTCTTAAGAGCGAGATATTTCCCTCAGGAGCTGGATGTGTAAAAAACATGCACATGACAATTTTAACTTAAAAAGGAGATAATGTTCTGCTGGACCCAAAGAGCCAGAAATAATATATTTGTAAATGGCTGCATGTATTTAGAGCTTTTATCCAAAGCGTTTTACAATTTGCCTCATTCACCCATTCATTTACTCGGAAGTAAGCTACCATGCAACGTGTTGGTTACCTTCAGGAGATATTCGGGGTTCAGTGTCTTGCACAAAGACACTTGTGGACTGGAGGAGCGGGGCAAAAAAAACCCAAACCTCCAACTGACTAGTGGACAACCCACTCTGCCTCCAGAGCCACAGCCACCCCAAATGAAGTAGTGTTAATTAATACTGCTAGTCTGTAAAGAAATGTGCCTGAATACAGCCTTTCCATTAGATAGTGTTTTAAAAGATTAAATCTAATCAGTTCAACCACCAAATAATTTGTTTTCACAAAAAAAAAAACCTATTAAAGCAAATAAATACTGCACATCCATTCGGTTATTGTTAAGTCTGTTAGTGGATCCAAGAGCAGACCACAGAGGCTTGAAGCAGGATCAATAAAGTAAATCGTTTAATTTGATAGCTTGCTCAGATGTAGGGGAATGACTGGGCCTGAGAGGCAGTTAAACTGGGCCAGAGCAGAGTGGAGGATAGGTCTTAGCTGGGGTTGGAGCCAGAGTTGGACCAGGGTTTGGTGGGGATCCTGTTAAAGGAAGCTGGGGAAGTGCAGTCCAGGGAGCCGGGATCCAGAACAGAGTCAGCTCGTAAAGTGTGGAGACAGAAAGAGTGAAGGCGAGGGCAGAAATCGGGCCGGGGAACTGCAGGCAGAGGAGAAGAGGATTTAGAAACCGGGGGGAGGGGGGAAATATATTAGAGAGGCTGAAAATATGACTGACGGGAGTAAACAGTCCGCGAGAGACAGACAGTCGAGGAGAGATGAGGTTAGGAACCAGCTATTTGAGTCAGAGCAGGAAGATGATGATGGCTGGCAGCTGCTGACTGGACTCCTGCGCACCTGACTCCCCTCCTGTAATTAAGTGCACACACACACACACACACAGAGAGAGAGAGAGAGGGAAAAAAAGGGGGAGAGAGGCTGGCAGGCAGGAGAGGAGGATCTGTCACTTGCAAGAGACAAAAAAAAATTAATATTCTTTTTGAAATGAACTGAATCACAGCAGCACAAGCTGAGGTGTCCTCACTTTTATTTCCTAATTTGTGCCACGCTGGGAAAACGCTGGATCCTACATTTCCTATGGTGCAAATAATTAGTGTCTTTCTTTAGACCTCCCTGTCAGGTGAACACCCATCTCCTTACACAGCTGTGTATTGTGCATTTATCCTGAGACTTAACATTGCTACTAAGAATATTCAGATTAATGCAAAGGTCACTGCTTTGCTTGAAAAACAACAAAAAACAAGATTTTTCCGGGTAAGGGCAGACTGTGTGCTCCTCACATGAAAGACGGGACTGATGAACAGGTCCTCAGGCAACAGACATGACTCGCATCCTCTCATTAATCTCTTATAATGTTTGTTATATGAAAAAGAAATCTGTTTTTATTGGACTGAAACATCCACACCCACGTGTACATTTCAAACAGCTTGATCGGTAAATATCCAAATACCATTGAACCGAAAGTACTTGAGCATATCACAGTAAATCTGTAAAGTCACTCTTAAAGTAGATATTTGTTCAGACGGTGTTTCAAATCTCTGACATTTTTTCAACAGGCCAGATTCTCCTACCTACATATGAAGTACCTGTTCTTCTCCTGGCTGGCGGTGTTCGTGGGGAGCTGGATAGTGTATGTGGAGTACTCATCCTACACGGAGCTGTGTCGAGGGCACGACTGCAAAAATTCAATAGTGAGTGTCTTTTTTCCCCCCCCGACGTATCTTGCCCTGCAAAATGCGTGACCCTAACCCTGACCCCAACCCTGACCCCTCTGCAGCACGAGTTCATATCCCAGTTCCTTTTGTGCTGTTGATCATTTTTTCCCGCCCATTTCTTTTTTTCCCCCAGTGTGACAAATACAGAAAAGGAGTGATTGATGGCTCGGCCTGCAGCAGCCTGTGTGAGAAAGATACTCTTTATCTGGGGAAGTGTTTCACTGCCAAGCCCAACAGCCAGGTCAGTGTTTTTGTTTTGGTTTTTTTTGTTTGTTTTTTTTTAAATCAAACAGTCCTCTTCAGGCTGTTTGTTAGTAATCCACCTTCACCTCTGGCCTACCTTTATTCTAGGTTTACTCTGGGAGCTGGGGAGACCTGGAGGGGGTCATTAAGTGCCAGATGGAGGAGGCTCCTCATTATGATTTGGGAAATGAGATGGAGCCCAGGAAGGAGGCTGTGGCCTTCAACAAGCCCACCAAGGGCACCTCAGTGGAAAAGTTCAGGGAGATGATCCTCAACCACCTAAAGGTCAGAAAGTCTTCATTAAACACTAGAGACTTAAGTCCAACATCAAGTCTGAATCAAAAACCTTGGTTTGTCATGTGACTTTTTGATTTGTCGACAGGCTAAAGTCGGGGATCAGGCCAACCTCGCAGACCTGGCAACCCAAGTGTTGTCTATTGCGGATGCCAATAAGGATGGTCACATCTCGCTGCCTGAGGCTCGCTCCACGTGGGCTCTGCTGCAGCTCAACGAGTTCCTGTTGGCATTAGTCCTACAAGATAGAGAGCACACGCCCAAGTTGCTGGGCTTCTGTGGAGACCTCTATGTGATGGAGAAGGTGCCACACTCTCCTCTTTATGGGATCAGTCTACCCTGGATTATCGAGGTGTGGATTCCTGCGGGTCTGCGCCGCAGCATGGACCAGTGGTTCACCCCCTCCTGGCCACACAAGTCCAAGATCTCCATCGGATTGCTGGAGCTGGTCGAGGACGTTTTCCATGGCACTTTTGGCAGCTTCCTCATGTGCGATGTAAGCGCCACCAGTTTTGGCTACAACGACCGCCATGACCTGAAGGTGATGGACGCACGGTACATTGTTCCTGAGGCAATCTTCCAAGAGGTTATCAGGCAGCAGCGCTGCGATGTGGACGAGGACTGTCTCTACGGTGCCGACTGCCTCACTTCCTGCGACCTCACCAAGCACCGCTGCACACCCGAGGTGACCAGGCCAAACTTAGCCAAAGCCTGCGAAGCACTCAAGGACTATATTCTGAGGGGAGCACCATCTGACGTGAGAGAGGAGCTTGAAAAGCAGCTGTATGCCTGCATTGCACTCAAAGGCTCATCGGAACAGATGGAAATAGAGCACTCACTGATTCTGAACAATCTCAAGACTTTGCTGTGGAAGAAAATCTCTCATACTAAAGACTCCTAGTAAGCAAGCACTGCACACAGGCACGTGGACAGACTCCTGCCCCATGACGTTTTTAAATTAAATAATGGTCATTTTCACTGTGGAAACAGTAAGAATCCTCTTGTATTCAACTTTACATGTATAACTGATGTATTTTATTTTGAAGGAGTTAGTTCCGTCATGAAATATCACTTTATTAAATGATGTAATATTAAGTAAACTTTGTTAATGTACTGGAGCAAAATTAGAAAGTGCAATTTTTTTGAAACGATGACAAAAAATAAATTTGAACCATATTCCTGAATAGTGAATGCAGCGCACCGTCTACATCCATCTGACTCGAGACAGATGACGACGACTTGTGTGTAGAGGGTATATGTGTTCGCAGAAATGATGAGTCTTTTCTTTGCATGACTCAAAATGACAAAATCAACTTGTAAGTCCTGTAGAAAAAAACAAGGACCCCGGCACGGCAGGGATAGGATACATTAAGTGCAATATGACAAAGTACACAAAATCTCCGACTCTTTTTCGAAAGATTTATTAGGACAAACTTTTGCATTAGGAACCCAGCAGACTGACGCTTCAGTCTGTGGCCTCCTGTTCCTGAGCCCGGAGGAAGCTGGCCTTCTTCTGGGCGACACGGTCTTTCCTCTGGGCCAGAGACAGCTTGGCACGGTTCCACCTAGGTCAGAGATATGCACAATTAGCATCTGCCATTTCATACAATGACATCCAAACTGCTGCGTAAAACTAGTTCAAAAAGACACGTGGTGTTTTGTACCTTCCTGGTGTGTCCACAGGTCTAATGTAAATTCCCAATTGTATTTATACTAAAGCCATATGTATTAAAGTCACTACATTCCCTCTGAATACAGATTATGTGACTATAACCCACAACCTCAAATATTTGCCAAAGTTTTTCATTTGTTAGAGCATTTAAAATTTCTTACCTCTTCTTCTTAATTTCTTTGGGAGGCTTCTTTTCATGGACTGGGTTCGCACGAATGGAAGCATGAGCCTTTTTGTACATTTCCTCAATCTGAAAGATGGATAACCAGCCAAAAATTTACTTCACATCATCCCTGGGTACAATTCATTCCTAAATTAAGAGTAGTTGTAATGGTAAATACTGTATTAAATATTGGTGTTTTTGCAGGTCTGGAAGTATGTATCAAATAATTTCAGACAGAAAAGACAGATCCACAAGCTTGTCAACAATTAGGTAACATAATTAACAAATGCAATGTTGTGTGTATGAGTCAATTCTGACTCTGTACAAGGGATTGATCAGTACTGCTCCTCTAGACGCCTGCACAGAGGGAACCACGTCCTGCATCAGTATTTCAATGCAACTTTTGACAGGACTTCCATCTATTAATGGGATTATAATGTTCAGAAATATCAATTAGTGCCCAATTGTGCACAAGCTGGGGCAGAATTAAAGCTAGTTGATGTCAATGATTTATTTGAAATTGTACAAAATCCATCTACACAAGTGCTAACTGGAGTGTATTCAGACTGGTACTTTCCTGGTTCAAAAGACATGATCACTACAGCATGACACACAGCTTTTCTAATGAGGAATCACTAATGGGCCAAATGAAATTTGCCACTAATGAGAGTGTAATTTTCATTTGATAGGCAAAAGCTCTGAGCTCATGGGCCAGGAAATTAACTGAAGGGCAAGACTCAAGCATGAGACATTTCTATGAATCCTACCTCTAGGATTTTTGTATAATTTTTCTTTCTCTTTTTTTTTTTCCTTTTACAAAATGTGTCATCTCAGCTGGGAAATTACATATTCCTAAGACTTTAACAAAAAGGCCAGTCACTCAAGACGATCAAATGCTTTTTCAGCATCGACTGCCATCACTGACAAATATTAAGATACTATATCATGCTACGAATTGTGGCTGCTACATGGAAAGTATGTCAAAACCAGGTATTAAATGGGCCACGGTGTTTAATTATTCAATATCATTAAGTTCCGATTTTTTCTGTTCTACTCTCTTTACTACAGACATTTGTCTATGATGCATTCTCACTTTTCCAGTCCTAAGAGCTCTCATCTGTCAGAGCCCCACACACGGAGTAAACTAAATAATATGAACGCAAAAGTAGCCATTAGTGGTTTGTTCAAACAATGCTGTTGCAGTTTGCTGCTCAAGAATGTTAATTAATATACAGTATATCCAATAAAAAATAAACCAATGTTCGTTAGGTTTTCAATTTGTTTTTGTTTCTCTTAGAACGATAAAGAACCAATTAGAGTATTGTTTATCGATAAGCAGTGTCATAAGTAGTAGTACCAGTTAAGTCTTTGTACAATAATTCATAAAAAAAATTATTTTTAAATTTAAAAAAATTAAAATTAAATTAAATTAAAAAAAAAAAAAAGACTTGCCGAATCAGGGGTGACTCCATTCTTGATGAAGCGGGAGAATTGCTTCTTGTAAGCGTCCTCATCCTCCTCCATCAGGTAGCTCATGTACTCCGACACGTTGACGCCCATGATGTGTTTGCGATGGACCTCAGCGTTGAACTCCTTGCTCTCTGTATCATATCCAGGGAAGCGTTTCGTGCTGGAAGATGAAAAAAAAACAATTAAAAACAAACAAAAAAACACGACCTCCAGACATTGTTTCAAGACATTAACTCAAAGCCTAAGCACAGCAGTGCATTACAGCTTGTACAGTTACTCTGACGTGCTGCTGTTTCAGCGGCCGGCACTTTCGTTTCCACGTGGGCCCTGTTCCCATGTGCCATTAAAAACGATCTGCATCTAAATAAGTTACCAGGTAGCACCTCCACATTGTGCTTCTTGCATCTACACTTAGTATTTATTATTTATTTCCGTCTCATTTGTATTCCGTCCAAACTGTGACTGGATGTCAGTATATGGAAATTGTAGAGGTGGCGAGCATTCAGCTGCTATTTCCACCTCGCTTTCTCGTGAACACAAACAAGCTGTACAGACATCATTTAAATCTGCTTGGACCAAAATATAAACAGTTAACATGTTGTCAGGCAAATCTACTACACTGCCGCTGAAACGCATCAATTTCTTCATCCTGGTGCACATCATATTTTAGAAGCAGATCAACTGGAAACTGCTTAAATGGATCTTTAGTAACCAAACAACAAACATTCAGTTCATCATCAATACAACACTGAAATCATCAAGTATTCTTCCTCCTGATTTTAGACCACACACACACCCATTTTATTTTTGAATGTCTTCTCTGTAAAGAGAAAAGTACTGTTCCAGTAAACAAAATCGGATGCCACCCGAGTGTTGTGAAGCACAACATTAATTCATTTAAATCCGTGTGTGCACATATATGCAACAATGGTACGCATGGCAAACGTATAGGCTTTGCATGTTTTTTAATGTGATTGAGCTCCTCCGCTAACTGACAATAGATGACGCGGACAGGATGTAGGAGCTGATGAATGAAAAATGAATGGTGACAACCTGATGAGCATTTTTACAAGTAGCTAGTGACTTGCCAAAGTGACAAGTAAAACTGTCAGTCTGAGGTCAAAACCGCTGCTTAAAGTCTTATGAGTCAGATTATTCACTTATTTCTTTCATGTTTGGAGATGCACATTTGACACAAAAGGTTACTGAGCTAGAGTTCAACCTGTGTTGAGTCCATTCATACAACTCCCTCTCTATTCAGTCCACTTCTTATGAAGATAAAAGCCTCTTATAAAAGTTATTTACATTCCTAACGGTGATGCCTGTTCACCCAAGGCAGCGACTGACTTGAATTCCCTGGTCAACAATGCTCAGGATGGTTGGACGAGACATCCAGATGACACATCCTCATAGGACGACTGGTGTTGTGACCCGCATGGCTTTTTTTAAATGAGGTATGAGCTACTACTATTTTATGTGATTTCTTCTTCTTTTTTTTTTTTAAAGCCATTATTTAAATATTTCAAGTAAAAATCAGTGTTTGCAAATAGCAAAAAGCTGCTGGTAGACGAGATGAAACCTATTGTAATTCCAGAATCTGACAAGAGCAGCCTCGGCACAAGCTTTGACATACATTCACATCGACTTCGCAAATGATAAAACGGAATATAAAAGCAACCGCTCCTAAATGTAATTCATTGCATCATTCTTACAGAAATCCTCACTGACTCAGTGGTTTGACAGGAAGCCTGCGCACTTCAACTAAAAGATCGTTTACGCTCCGATTAAAGTGGAAATAAAACCAACTAAAAAGAAAAAGGAAGGTTATTTAAAAAAAAAAAAAAAAAAAGGTCATGAATAGACTTTTCAGAGCTAACTGTTGCCATTTTAGGATTTACAAGGTGTTAATAACATTAATGATGTCCTAAATGGATACCAGCCGTTTATCATTTGTACCCGCGTTTTCATACTGTGGCGTGCCAAAATATTTTCCATGAAAAAAAAAAACAAAAAAAAACGAAGGAATGAATCATCAAGAAGCCACATCGACAGTTTCTATAAAGATGTAAACCGTTTCCGCATTCTCATGTGCAGCTTTTACTGAGTTTAATTCACTTAAGTTTCTTACTGACATTTCAAAGTTCAAGTTTCAAAGTCACTTGAAAATATTTCCCCCCCACACATAGCCTGTGTTGCCAAGCAAAGAAGTTCCCATCTAAACATGTCTGTAAGCAAAAGTGGGACAAGGTTACCTGTGTGGGATGGACAGGCCTCCGTCCACAGCCCCCTTCAGAGCACCGAACACCTTGTTGCCCGTGGTGGTTCTGGCAAGCCCCGCGTCCAGGTAGCAGGTGAAAGCACCTGGCTGACCGTCAATGCTCTCCACATTGAACTCATCACCTGTCACCTCAACCTGGCCGTCGTACACCTTATCCAGGCCAAATTTGTTCAGGAGCTGAGGACAAAAGTTTTTTTTTTTTTTTTTTAAAAAGATTTCAGATGCAAAGTTCAATATCTGGTTCAGTAGCCAACTACTTTTAAAAACATGTCTCCACAGGTTTACCTATGCAAGCCACATTTTTTTTTTTTTTTTTTTTTTTTAATGCGGGCAATTATTTTATTTCACGATGACACAATTTCAAGAGAGAATTTAATGGGGTTTTTTTTAAAGAAATTAACAGAATCTCTTCACACCAAGTCACTTTACTCTAGCGTCAACATCAGGTGTGAGGACCAGTATGAGGTATACATACTCTGCGGGCCAGCAGCAGACCAGTGCAGTAGGCTGCTGCGTAGTTCGTCAAGCCCACGGTGATCCCGTACTTTGGCAGTTCGTGTGAGTAGGCAGCACACACGATCATGTCACCCTCAATCTTGGCATAGGCGATCTGCAACGCAATGGCAATCAATCATGAATTTACAGCACATTCATATCCCTGAACGTTGACAGTGGACTAAGAATATTGACTACTGTTATTGATCTACAGAAGACAGCATTTCTAATGCTTACATACATTGTTCAAGCAGCTCAGACTGATGTTATGTAGCATATAATCCAACTAAAGATGGAATTCTTCACATCTGGATTTGACCGTATTTATTTTTAGCACAGTTAAGGTTTGTTAGACAAGACTATCTACAACTTATTTTGCACAGATTTATGTTATGGGATTAACAGAGCTGCTCTCCAGTTAAACATTCCTGTGCATTCACATATGTTGATTAAGTGAGGACAAAAGAAATCTCAGCGTGCGCTCACCTGGCAGATGATGTCCCTGTTAGAGAAACGGACAATCATCCGGTACTTGGGTGTGTTGTACTTGTTCTTATCTTGAACGACCAGGCGCTTGCGAGCAAAGAAGTCAGTCTTTCCCTCTGGGGAGAGCACGAGAACACACACACACAACACACACATTAATTACCTACAAATAATACTCCATGTAACCTGAAGTTTGGGGAGGTAGGATGTAGTTGCAGGGATGTCTTACCTCTCCTCCTCCTGAATTTGACCTGGTACCTCTTGAAGTAGGCCTTGTTCTTCACTACTTTAACAAAACCCTGCAACAAGACAAGCATCCACTCATCATCGGGGACTTGACAGTGAGAAACAAGAGCTAACTCCACGTTAGTTTACTGCCTTTCGCTGTGTGGCAAGTAGTTTGTGCTGTCACTGTCAAATGGTAAAGCTAGACCAGGCTAACAGCAGCAAGCTTGAGCCATAGGGAATGAACGACGTGAGTTAGCACAACTGCTACACAGGGTTGACGATAAGCAAGACAGGCTGTTGGAAAGCTGTATAAATTGGAAATTCAGGGGGATGTGAACCTGGGGACACACTGGTCACATGCTAATGAAAACAATAACACTAAAGCAGTCTACAGACAACAGGAAGCAGTGAGTTTGTGAAGGTAGCCATTAGGCCACGTTTGAGCAGACCCTGGGTGAGCATTAGCTGGACTGAATCTATCTTCATCTGAACATCAGCAACATGTTTTTAAACATCTGACACCACACGGCACGAAATGTATGTCTTAGGTATTCACGTAGGTACATATTGGGACGAATTACAAACCATTTTGCAGTCTTTTTGTCTCCTTATGAAGGAGCCCGGAGCCAAAGACTGGGGCTTGACTCCGCTGCACTGGAAAAAGGAAGAACGGGCGTGCGCATGCGCAGTAAATACCGTGTCACAGGATGAGCGGCTGAGACGCCATGCTGCAGAGGATTTACCACTCTGCCCCCTGTCGAGCTGGGGCTGCCAGTTAGCATAATAACGCCACTCTCTTCTTCTAACCAGGAACGAGTCTAACTTTATTAACAATCTTTATAACAGACAAAAAGGCACAAACGACGTTCAGGGAAAACTGCGGGAACAACAGGAACAACAGAGCAAGCAATAATAAGAATAGAAAGAAAATGAATGAATAAATAAATAAATAAATAGATAAATAAATAAATAAATAATAAGAAAACTAAAGAAAAAAACGTAATAAACAATTATATAAAATAAAAATGAAGGAACGAGTCTATTTGAGATTCAAAGCTGACCAAATAAGTCTCACAGTTTAAGATACTTGCAATTTTCAAACCATCTGCATCAGTATTTTTCCTCATAACGACTAAATGTTGAGCTCATTTAATAATCTTTCTAATTCATACCCTTCATATTACCCATAACTTTACTTTTCCATACATAAATAATGAGGGCAAAATGTGTGAGCAGTTGTTAACCCTTCCTCAATCACTTACAACTCTCATTCAAACATCATTTACATAACATAATACAACACTTAAAAACATTCAGTGCATTTATTTCAGCTTTTTCAATACCTTTACATAGTTTTACAGTGTATATTACAATTTCAAGTTTTTTCAGATTTTCACATTGATGTTTTGCCTATTACTGGGTTAATGAGCTTGGTTTATCATTTATGGAGCTCAAGGGGAGCAAAGGGAGCGCTGCCCAGATTTGTAATTCCATATAGTGCTGTCTTTGGCAAAAACAAAAAATGAAGGCACTTTTAACCTGCTTCTACTCCACTGTGTAAACATTATTGATATGCAGACTCAGAAAAGCCTCCTTCATTCACATTAAAAGAATGAAAAGAGTTATGAACAGTAGGGCTTGTTCATGGACGACACTTTGATGTAAGAGTAGGAAAAGCACAGGAGAAACTGTTTCCTGACAAAATAACTACACAGAAATGTCTGTTATCTGATTAGTCCAGCAAATTAAATACTGGGCACTGATACAAAAATTAAATATATAAAATGTTGCCATAAAACAATCATTGATTTGCAATATTGCCCTGCCTAATATTGCCGACACAGAGCTGTTTATAGACTTATTGTATAATTTGTGTGTCAAAATCTCAGACAATTGACAAGTGTATGTAATCTCACAGTATATATTGTCAAATTTCAGTGTTTTCTTCATTTGTTTCCCCCCTCCTTCTTCATTTGCTTCTTTTTTTCCCCAAACATCTTTTAACATTCCTCCTCTTCCTTCCTTCTGCTGCTCCTTCTTTTGCAGCTTTTTCACACAGTGAATTTCAGCTCCTGCACTTTCTGCAGGAAATTATCTTTCTGGTATTCATAATAAGTACACAGAGTTTGGTATCCAGACATATCTTAGATCAGTCCCTTCATTCAAATTTAAGGTAGAATTTATTGTACAATGCCACTGAGGGACAACCATTTGCTCCCCTAAGGCTATAGTCAATACCTAACTGAGTTGCAGATTAAGTCATTTTAGTTGCGTTAGTTTTTAAGTTGTGAGTTGTTGTTACAACAACAATTGAAAGCTAAAATCAAAATCTTATAGGCAACTACAACTACTTGTTGATTTTCATTCCTTAAAAGATCAGTTCATGCGATTCAAAACAAACAAATTCTTCCACCTGCTACTAGCGGTATCTGGCAGATAGTTTCATTGGCGATGTTTAAAGATAGCATCTGCCACTATGTTTTCTGACGTCACTGCAATACAAGGGAGGAGAATTGAAATTTCATATGTGGCACTCACAACATTAAAAAAGAACATGTTAAAAACCCCTATGCTATGTCCCTTACTGGAAACAACATCCTTGTTCCTCTGGATGATCCACTGTCATTTTCTTGTGAAGACAAACTGATTTCAATGATGGTAGCACCACAAAGAAATAAAATTCACCTCCATTGTATCAGGTGGTGGCAGGTCTTAGTATGCAATCGTAAAACCTTTGCAAATAAGATTAAAACTAGCAGCATAGCTAGGTAGTATAGAGGGCAAGTGTATTTGCCATTAAGGTGAACCCACCCTTTAAAATCAGGTGAAGTGATTTATCCTCTGGAAAACAAACAACTACCGCCTCTGGGTCCTTGAAGCCCTTTCAAACCACATGAGAGGAGCTTGAAATGCTGTTCAACACATAAAGATATATTTTACCCACGGTGTCTTCATACATCAAACAGAGGTTAATTATGTAGTTATGAATCAAAACTAGAGTAGTTAACCATTAATCAGCTTGGGTTAAAAGGTGCATATAGTAGGATGATCTGGGGATATGAGTGTGACTGCAAACAATACCAGCAGAGCAGCAGTTACCTGAGTAATGATGATTAATGAATGAATGATAATGATTAGATTGAATGATTTTATAAAAAGCTAGTTTGAAATTTTATAGTTGTAATATTTTTCTTCTTCGTTCCATTTTAATTTAGCACAGGGGTGATTCAACTGTTTCCTCACGGACTATACTGAGAAGTATTTGACTGTGTTCATAGCTCTCTAATTATTTATGTCTGATGACTGAGATGTGATTATTGTGACAGACTGAGAGGCCTACAGTCACCGTGCTGTTGCCAAGTCTAGCCTTCAACGTCAGCTGCTTTCATCTACTTCTATGAATAGAGGAGTGTCCAACAACCGACAAAAGATGTGCGTCACTGTTCCCATGTTAAACCTGAAGAGTAGGTTTTATGACTGTTTGGTATGTGAATCAAGGCAGTCTGCTTAGTCAAATTTTCACTTCATCGTGAGTTTCTGTTGACATCTCTCGCTCAGGGAACGCTAGATTAGTCAATTACAAATAATTTATTTTTTGTTATATACAGCATTTATTTAATTTTATAGGTTGGTTTAGTGAAAACTAACGTAAGAATATAGTTTTCATAAACTGATTCATGGTATCTTCAGTTTCTTTAAGACGACAACACACCTTAACTGAAAAAGCTGCAGATAGTTCTGAGTCTAAAGGGTTTGAACCTCCAGTCTACACCGACAGAAGTATTTTTCCTCTCAGCGATGAACTTCAGGTAAGACATTCTGAGGATCTCTTACTGGTACAGATATTGATCAGACACCACACACTACAGGAAGCTTGAGGCTCTTTTCTTTGACAAAACTCTAATAATGCGCTGGGCCGAAACACAAAGAGACCATACTATAGGGCCTGTAATTTTGTTAGTTGACTCGGTAATATCTCTGATAAAGTGTCACAAAGTGAGGTGATATCTCATCATACACTTATTGAAAGAATTTATACGTTTATTTTGGCTGTGTGTAAGATGCTCCCTTTCATCGACTCCTGTTTCCTTAACACCATTTCCTCTACGGTCTACCCCCTTTTTGGAGAGTGCTGCCAAAATGGAGTAGAATAAATGAATAAATGGTCTTGTTTCAGATAATGTTATGTCTGAATAGGTAAGGTTGTCACTGTGTAATATTTTTTATACCTCCATCCCCGTGGCATAGTGTAAATTTATCCATCTACCCATTTCATTAGTGTCATCCAATCTATGTTGAACTGATGATTGGATGAACAATATATTTCAGGGGTTAGAGAGGTCACACAGTTTGGTTTATGGGCTGCTGGAAGGGTCATTACAAGCCATTCTATCAGTACTGATAGGTGATTGACACTCTCGAGTCTTCTGGAGGTGCTGTGGCAGTAATGTCAGTGATGGGACATGACAAAATGCCCCCTTGATAACCCCAATAACTTATGCCAAACTGTCCCTTCCAGGTGAGGAAATTACTCTTGTTACAGCAACTTAGTAGATTTTGTGTTAGTTTTTTGCATATATTCAAAACCAACAAATCTACTTCCACTGAGTAGATTTTTGATGCTGTCTGGTACTCAACTCCTAAGAAGTATGTGATACTCAGTATGTGATATTTGAAATTACTAAATGCACTAAATGCAAAGATTTATTATCTTTAATAATATTTATTATTTCCCCCCACTGTTGACCTTATCACAAACACCTCTTTCTTTCTTTATTTAGAAATACATCTTCCTCTTTCTGAATGAATGAAAGGGTCTTTGGCTGCAGTTGCTCACCGTGAACACCTGGTGGTAGTGTTGTGCCAGGTTGGCGCTGTGGGCGGACTGCGCATGCTCCGTGCGATGTAAACACTTGGTAGGCCACCGCCGACTGTCTGAGCTCTGCAGACATTTGTGTACACGTATTATACGGCTGCATGGGCTGGACCGAGGAGTCAATGGGAGCAGGCTAACTTAACGCTGGCTAGCGTTCAACTGGAAAACCTAGCTAGGCTATCTTGGCCACTTTAGCTAATGCACTCGGGTAAAGTGTTTGAAAACCTGTCTTTTTCTCATAAGAGTAGGACTACACTTTCGTGCATGGGAAGCAGGCGACGTTTGCAGCGGCTGGCTAAAATCGCTTCAAGGTAAAAGAGGTTCTTGTTTTTTTTTTATTTTTCGGGCTCTGTCTAATTACTGTAATGAACACTAACTTATTAAACGACTCCCTAGTTGTCACCCTGTATCTTCCGAAGTGCATGTTGTGACATTACATCTAAGTAATGCAGAAGGGTGTTATTGCTGAACCCCTACACATGGCTGATCGCAATATTAGCTAACATTACAGTTCGTCAGCGTTATCACTTTTGTTAAATACTTGCTGTTGAGCCCTTAATTGGTTTGCAAAGGGCTCCGGCTATTGCCTGGAACAAAAACACAAGCTGATAGATGGTTGGACTTTTTTTCTTGCTCGCTGATGTCGTTTTAACGTGTCTATTTAACGTTAGCTATTTAAGCCAACGGTAGCTTCGTCGAGCTCGTCGACGTTGGGGCTTTCTGGAATAAATAACACTGCACGCTGTTGCATTTGATGCTGGATCTCCATTTCAAGCTCACGACACCAGCGAGCCATAAAAGGAATAGGAACTTCTCCTGTGGTCTCAACGATCCCGTCCTCTGTTTTATTGCATATAAACTAAACTCTTTCTGTTTGGCCTGAGCAGATGATTTTAAACAGCTCAGCGGTGGCATTGTCCGTGTTCAAGCTAAAGATATCTTTAAACTCAAAACTGAGGAGAAGTGACTTTAAAGGCGCAAAAGGCAACAGCTCCGCGAGCACAGATATAAGTGGACTATAAACCAAGCAAAGTTTAACGAGATAACAAAAGTGCTGCTCACTCCACTGACAGAAATTATCACAGTTGACAACACCAGGCTGGAAAATGTGTGTGAGGATAAGGTTTTTAAGAGAGAGAAGGAAAATGAAGGCCCAGAGTTGCTGTGGAGGTCAGTAGGTTTTTGTTGATCATGCCTTGATACTGTACTCTCACTCTGTAACCTGGGGAAATTACATGTGGGGTATTTATGTCTTTATATTATATTGTCTTTATATTGCTGTATTGCTCACCTAAAACGTATAAAGTATTATATTTTATGAGTACATAAGTGTAAAATCTTATTGTGCTCTGTTTACATTAGAGCTTTTAGATAAGAGCAGTGGAGGAGAAAATTTCATCTTGTAAGTAAATTTCAGCAAATGGAAATGCTAAAGGAGACTACTAGTGCTACTAAAAGTATTAACCTATCATTTGACTAAAAGTGTTCTGTTTTAAATACATCGTTTTGTTAAGAAGTGGCTAGTGCAGTCAGTCGCAGTGCCTAAATTAGCTGGTTAAGTGACAGATGACTGTTACTTCTAAATTTAAAATGGCCTGTTACTTCTGTAATTAACACTGAACAGCTCTTCACTTTTTTTGCCAGTAAGTTGTATCTGTGAGTCTAGGGGGTGATCGTGTCAGAGGATGCACTTGTTGGTACTTGTTGAAGTTATGACTAAAAGCTTCACAAGCTTTACTCTGACCCCGTGTCTCAGCATAGGCCTGGAGACGTTGAGGAACATACATGAAAGAGCTACAATAAATCTTCTGTGAGTTTAGAGGTGCAGAGTATTCAAATGTGTTTTATGTTATTTATCTGACTTCCTTTTAAAATGATTCCATATGTGAGAAGAAACAGCTGAGGTACCAAAATGAGCTGTTGTGGCAGGCGTTAAGCTGAGTGAGTTTCAATAGTACCACAAATGGGCATAACCTTGTGAGCTTTAGTTTGGCAAAATTTCTGTATTCACACAGAATACGATTAATTTTCTAATGTTGCTGAAGTGATATGTTCTATATGACTAAGATAGATGGTAAAATGTCACATCTTGTGTCACCATTACATTCAAATGACTATGTTTTTCTTTTTCAGTGACCATATAAACCATCCCTAATACTGAAAGTGTATTAGTCATACTGAAAATATCAATGCATTATCCAAATCAAATCAATTCACAAATCAGAGCTATAAGCCTTTTTCACGAGAGACATTTCAACAGATGTCATTAATAACATTAACAATGGCTCTGTTCCATTGGAGTGGCTAAGCATTGCCAGTGAACCACCATACACATTAACAGACCTCTGGGGCTGTGGAAAATAAATCAAACGAAGCCTTTATTAATAATTTTCCTGCAGTCTCATATCAAAATATCTTCTGTAAATTTGTAGTCATTTTGTCAACATATCACTGCTGTACCAGGGATGGTGGAAGACCAAATGCCCTAATGGAGATTACACACACTTTCACAGAAGGCTCAGTAGGACTACTGTCCCAGTACTTATAGCTGTCACGCCCACAGAATGTATTCAGATTTAAGTGTCGTCATTATTAATTGATATTAAGTTGAAACCATTACATTTAATTTACCTCATGTCTATAGATCTACTTTTCGCAGTGCAGGGTTTGTGGCCCAAATGTAAAATATTAGTCAGTGTTTGTAGCTCTCATTATGTGGCTGCATAATGAAGAATAGCCTTCAGCAAGACCATTGAAATGCTGATTGTACACTGGGAAAATCTGAGCTTCCCTCTGTGTGTGTGAAGTGAAAGGCCATTCTACCTCAGTGTGAGTGTGTTATTGTAAGTCAGGGCTGTGTTTTAATACCCTCACACAGCTCATGGCCAGTGTGTTTCCCCCAAGATGGCCATGCTCTCTCCCGCTGGGCCAGACAAGTTTGTTCTGATTCACTGCCTGGAAATAACACATAAAAGACAAGTAAAATAGAAAAAGTCGAGATAGATTTGTCTTAATTTTCAACTCGGATGGCGACTGCAAAAATCTTTTTGATGGAAACTTGTAGTTTTATATTTGACGTAGCATAAAAGTTTGTGAGAGTCTTTTTGCCTGCTCCACAGAACTGTGGGTGTTTTTGCATTTTGAATTAGGGGAACGGAAACGCCTCTCTGTTCTGCCTGTGGTCTTTCTCAGTTCCCCAATCATCCTGAAGTTGTTTCGCTGAGGCTTTCTTCTTGCCTCGCTGTGAGTTTCATTATCTATGCGCACTGCATCTCGGGGCCCCTTTGAGTCCGTTGGCAAACAAAAGCAGAAACAATCTGTATCCAGGATTTATAGGGAAGTCTCGCTTCACTTGGCTGGGCTGGCTAGAAGCAGTGTCTACGAAGGCCACCTGGACATTGGCATCTTTTTTAGCACGGCCTTCCCCTGTCCCGACTGAGTTGATTACATTTTTTGCCTGTTCGTATTTTGCTATCTGAATTTTATATCCAGATCGTATTTAAGTCAGGCTTAAAAAAATGCAATGACGCTGATATTCTAACATAAAGGAAATAAACTAATAAGGTTCACAATTATTCATCACAAACAAGGCCAGGTCCAGGCCTAAAACACTTGGCAACCCACAGTGTTCTGTCCACATGGACCTCTTTACTCTCCCCGGTTAGTTCTGCATGGTATCCTGCATTGGGAGTCAGTTTCTGAAGAAACCTCATGCCCTTACATTCACTTCTTTGCTTTCAAAGGGGAAGAGCACATACACAAAGCTAGCCTGAGTCAGTGGTGCAAAAAGAGTATGGGGGCATGTAAGATTTAAATTGGGGAGTGCACTTTTTCAGGATCAACTGTTTTTGTAAATGTTCACATATTAGTTACATAGCTGATTGTTTCAACACTGAACATATCATTGTTTGTCAAGCCTTTGTGATATACACTCATTGAATGGATTAGTTAATTGGGCTGTAAGATCTACATTGCTGGATGTTAGGCTGCAAAAATGTGCTGACAAACATCTGAATGAGCAAGAGTTTGCATCACACCCAGCCAATAGATAGATAGTTGTTTATGCAGGATATATCTATTACTGGTGGGGATGCTGTTATTTCTGTTAATGGCAGTCTGAGTGGGTACATGTAACCCTGCATTTTCAGATCTACAAATTTGGGTGAGTGTTGTGATGTACTTGGTTATTGGAAAAAATGAAAGTATTTTCCCATATGAGAGTGGTCTGCATGGGAATGGGAAATCAAACGGGAACTGCAATCTTCAGCTGTGCGTGTGAGAAATCACATAGAGAGAAATTTTACTTTGCTGTGCAAGAATACACAATAAAATCCCACAAGACATTTACAGTAACCTATAGTTAACAACTAATACTAGCGCTCCGCCCAGCCAAACCTTCACTGCCTTTTCTTATTATAAATTGTTTGTACATTAAACAATATAATTATTCATTAAGAGAGACTCATTAAAATTTGATACATTTGCAAAGGAGGTTTTTATTTTTACATAAATGTACATGTATTTGTGCTGGTGCACTTATTGTGTTTTTGCTGTAAGGTGTACGTTGCCTTCTTTAGGTTAGGTGTCACGATATCGTCCAGCCACGTTAATCTAATGCAGTCACCCCGGGGAATCTATAGGATGAAGATTTGTTTAGTTTTGCTTTGTGATCACAAGAATATATTGTTCAGACCCCGTCACCGCAGGATGATTTATCTTTGTTAACCTATATTCATTGCAGTGAACTCAGTCTGTAATACAAGCTGTAATAAAACTGTCTACCGGTTGAGATTTTAGGCAACATTTGGTTTTAATCATGGGTGTCCAACACGCATGACACGCATGATGTTATTAAAGAAACTTAACTATAAAGTTGAATTATAGTCCATCTCTGTGTTTCGTGGTAACAATACACATGTAGCATACTCCCCTTGGTTTAGGCGAGGGGTGGTGTCTGGGTATAGAGCGTGTAGGGAGATGTGATAGACACATCATCATCAACACGCACACTTTCTGTGAATTCTCCGGACAGTGACTTGCACAACAGCTCAATTGGACATTACATGGACTTTTTTTTACTAGGGAGCAGTGTAAAGTCCGTTTAATGTCCTGTCCCACCGATTCAGATATTTGCGCTCCCACATACAGCTCCTCCGGATAATGTCTAGATAAGTTCAGCGTTGCAGTGCATGTGTGAAAGCACTGTCAGTGTGTCTGTCTGTGTACACGAGCGCAAAAGAAAAGCTTAGCTAGCATATTTTCAGTCTGAACCGTAACACATTCCTGTCACCACATTTACCACAGTCTTTTCCTCCACCTCCTTTTGTTCTTCTCTCCTTTTCATTTATGTCTTCGGCCGTCTGTAAACCTGATGTATACAGAAAAATGAGTCATCATTTTTATACGGAGTAAGTTGCATGAAATGATTGGTTTCCTGCCTGGTTGCAGTATCCAGACTTCCTGCTGGAACCAAAGGCAAGACTAATTGTGTTTTTTTTCTAAGGTGTGAAGTGAATTTCTTTGTGCTGAGTAAAGAGCTACGCTTCCTGTTGTATACTGATCTCAGCAGGAGACTTAAAGAAGGCCTATCTTTTGTTGGAGCACTTTGACCGCTCCTGACAGTATGATCAGCATATGACTACACAGCAGTGTGTCATTAAATCGGTCAAAGGTTCAGAAGAGTGGATTTCTTTCAGTCAAGTCTTACTGACATTTAAACTTCATGGATTTTTAAAGCAGTTCTCTTAATGAATACAAACCGGATTTCCTCATGGATTATTTTGGCATCTGAAACCAAAAAGAGTTTGGACTATTTGGAATAACAGGTAGGAAGGTATAAAAGATTTCCTGCAGGTCTCTTTTTAGGCTGGTAGTAGGTGGATAGTTTTTGATAGTTTTTCTTATTTAGAAACAAAAAATCCATCATTATTTTATGCGACAGGTATTTAGTGATATGATATTTAATTATGATGATGAAACTGGCTGTTATTGAGCACAACAACACTATGTGTTAGTCATTCTTCATTCTTCAGACCGTGTGTGTCAGTTAACACTAGCAAGTTATTATTAACTAATTAAGTGTTATTAACACAATGCACTGTTCATTTGTGATGTTTTGTGGTGTTGCGGTACGTTGTGCACAAGAAGTTCTCCCTAGATGTAATTTAAAGTTTACATATGATTTGATAGAAAACACTGGGCTGTAAGTTGCGGTTAAAGAAATGTGTCGTTCATGTCATTAAAAAATACCTGCACAGAGCATTTTACTTTTTAAATGGATTGAATTAATTAATAATTGTCATTCAGTCCTTACTCAGCATGCTTTACTGGATAATGATCCAAATCATTTAAAGGATTGGTCGTAGAATCAGACGCAAACAAAGTTTGAAGAGTTAGCAGTTTTATCACTCCAGTCGATACTGTCTGCTGGCAGTGTGTGACTGGTGCAGATCATCAAAACTGATAATGTCGCTCCAGTGTTGGGATATAATGATGTTCAGTAGCTGATAGATAAAGATGGTGGAACTTTTTACACCTCCGCACTGGCAAGAGCTGCGGCTGGAGACATTATGTTTTTCGGGTAGTCCGTCCGTCCGTCCGTCCGTCCCATTCTCATGAGCTTGATATCTTAGTACCGTCTTGAGGGAAACCCTTCAAATTCGACACCCGTTCACTCATGAGTGTACTGATTAGGATTTGAGGGTCAAAGGTCGAGGTCAATTTTCTGGCCTCACAAAACATGTTATTGGCCATAACTCAAGAATTCATACACTAAATTTGACACAATTTAATGCAAATACTAAATAATGCGACATCACGTTGTTTTGCAAAAACACTTGTGGCCATTGTTCAACGCTTTAACCCAGGAACAGAGGGGGAGATTGTGACCATATTTCCTGCAACTTGAGTGGTTGGCAGAGGCATACAACCACAAAGCCTAAGTTTTATCACTGGGGTATTATTACTGAATTAAGAGGTATTCTCCATCCTCTGCAGGTGGCGACAGACAAAGTTGCTGGTAAGCTGAGTTCTACTCTCTCATGGGTGAAGAACTCGGTGTCCCACACGGTCAGTCAGATGGCTAGCCAGGTGGCCACGCCCACATCCCTGCAGACCACTGCTACCTCTTCCTCTACGTCTCTGTCCTCGCCTGCTCTCTCACCGCCCTCGCCGCTCAGTCCTGATGATGTGGAACTGCTTGCCAAGCTCGAGGAGCAGAACAGGTAAGCAGTCTGTGACAAAAGCCTCTCCTGCCCATCAACTTTAACAATGTTTACGGGCAGTAGAGGCAGATTTTCTTCAAAGGCTGGTTCGATATCATGTGTACTGTTGCACTGGAATAGAGAATATCATCTGACTGATTGGAAAACCATTAAAAGAGCTGTTTTTTGGATGATAGAAACATTACAAATGTACAGTAAGTCCATAATATATGTGAGTGTAGATTATTTCTACTGGTCGCTAACCAGGGCAGACTCAAATATTTCACAATATAGATGATCCATATTGTGAAATATTTGATTCTGCCCTGGTTAGCAGACACGTTGAACATCAAGACTAAGTCAGCACTTCGCATATGGCTGGACTGTGTATGGTCAATGTGTGAAATTGAGGATGTAGCTTAAAACTTGTGGAACTGCTGTAAGCAACAACTTTCAATGGAAAAATGAGAAATGGAGAAAATGAAGTTAGCAGCCTGTTTCCTGTCCCGTACAGCAAGTTCTCTCTCCATCTCTGAAATGCTTCACTGATATCGACACGTCTGAATGGACGTGCACACGCATCTGCATTTGCGTGTGCACGTCCAATAGGAACACACAGCCAAGAGGAGGTGCAGATGTCTAACTTGCTCTCAAACCATTTGAATCACAATAAGTTGAAAGGTGATTATGGATTTTTTTTGCCCATTGATGCCAAAAAGTGAGTGGCTACCCCGGCTTTAAAGAACGGCCGTGTTGTGATTTCGGCTTTATTGTTAAATGATCACTCGGAGGGAAAGTTGGAAGTTCATTCACGTCTTTGTCAGCTGCTTTGCAGTCAAGTGAATGAAAGGCAAAGAAAGTGTGCCTGCTGAGGGAAAGACTGACCTTGAGTTCACGGGGCGGAACTGCCCACTCTCTTCTATGGAAAATATCTAAAATGGCCCCCCACCCCAAATGACATAATAGAAACTGTTCACACATATTCATTTTTGAAAGAGCGGCCAATGGGGAAACTCCCACCACTTGGCCGGCCAACCAGTGGTGTAACCTCGGCACTCAAGTCACACTGCATTCAGAATCAGAAATCAGAATCAGAAATTCAACTGACCCCTGGTGTAACTTCATCACTCAGTCACTCAGTCAGCGACAGACATTCACGTTTATAGGGCTGGCTCCGCTGTTGTGGTTCAGCCAACAATAGTGCGAGCTTGCTTGTGACTAAATGTTTTTTTTTTTTTTTTTTTATGAACGTAATGTCAGAAAACAATATTTATGAACTCTTGACTTAATTGCTCCTTAAGGGAAACTCTTCTTGCAGATGAGAAACAGGTTGACCCTGTTTGACTTGACCTGTAGTGGTTCAGAGGGAAGAAGCTCAGATTGTACATAAGGAGGATTGGAGGGATTAATACTCACCCTCCTGCTTAAAAATGTTAGGACCTAAGATATAGCTGGACACTCATCATGCTGTGCAGCTTGTTCTAGTCAGCTCTTGACAGTTTGCCATGCTCAGAAATATGATAAAGTCGCAGGGTGTCATTAGCTTCCTACACCCCACAAACAAGTTAAACTTCCTCAGGAAGTACAGTTGTTGCTGCAGTGTTGCGCAGGCTGCAGCGATATTCTCATGAGCTATTAGTTGATTTGATTATTGATTATATTATGTACTTACTACTGAAAGAATTACTAACATGCTAGCACAATACACATTTTTTCACCAATATCATTTTTTGTTTATATTTGTATTCAAATTCTCAAGCTAGCATTTGAAGTATTGTTTATCTTATGATCTTGCCTTGTGTCCTCTACATACCTACACTACTCTGACTGCATCTCCCAGACATCCCTGTCACCGCCCTCCTGATCTACACACACACACACACACCCTGACACGAGTGGTGTCCAACAGATGGTGACGTGCCAATTAATTAAGTAAAATAATTTAAAAAATTTAACCGTCTCTCGTTTGTTGGGTTCTGGAGATTTTGTTATTTCAGTGTTGAGCTGTTTGGCAAAGAAGAGGAGGTTTTGTTCTTTGAGGATTTGGCCAGTTTTTTTCATTGTTTTCTTCTCACGTAAATGCAAAGTTTTTGAGTTTTAATTTAAAGGCTGTAGCGACTGACTCATCCTCTGGCTAAACAATAATGGGCGATGTCTGTTAAACAACAACAACAACAACTGGCTGTAAGTACTGCATTTTAAATAGGAGGTTTTTTTGTTTTTTTTGGAGGTTCCTCATCAAAGTTGATCAGATAACTTTGTAAACCTACTTCTTGCTACAGGCCCCAAACTAGCACCAAAGATTCACATCGCAGCAAGCTTAGTTGTAGATGAGTTTATCTGTATACTGGATCAACTAAAAGTTTGTTGGAAAAATTGAGAAGTAAACGGTGTGTTGGCCCCAACGTGCAGATTAAAGAACTGTTAGAGGATGACACAGCACTGCTCTCTTGCCAACTTTGTGAATTCTTCCTCTGTTGCGCCTCTCACCCATGGCTGGTGCACTCTCTGTCAGCATGGAAACCAAGCATGCGGCTCAGAGTTTGTGATTGTCAAAGGTAACGTCAGTGAAGAGGACAACAAAGCTCTGTTGAATGCAGAGGTCAATGATTCATTGGTACGCCCACAACAGCCATTGCACCAGTATGCCAAGTGACACTTGCTGTGATGTTTTTCCTCAATAGGGAGGATCAAAATGAACCAGCAAAAAATGTTTAATTTTCCCCCTAATATCCTTTATGAAGGTCTGAGCAGATGCCCATCTGGTGAACAGAAGTCACAGTGTCAAGGGACTCATAGTTAATCTGCCCTTTGACCCCTGTCTCCACCCCAACACGTAAATACACAGCTGGGCCCTTTCACTGGACATTTTTCTCTGCTTCCACTCTTTGCTTCTGACTGACAATGCAGTCTCTTCTTTTCAAACCACCCTGTAGCAACATACTAATCGCCGCCAAACAAATCTTATCGTTTTGTCATCAAGGTGTTTGTAGGACAGGTGCAACAACAGAAGGGAGGAACTATGGCATTCATGTGTGTATTACAGTTACTGTGATGCATCCTGCGCTTGCTTGCCAGGTGTTTGTGTGTTTGGTGAGGCCTTTGTACCCTACAGAGCAGATAAAAAGCACAAGCATTGAGTAGCGTCACACAGACGAGGAAGGCCAACGCTGCTACAATCTGTAAATCAGACATGCCACCATGCCAGAATTCGTAGAAACCAGAGACATGAGGAGTACATCATGAGTTTATCTTGGTAAGGTTTAGAGTATTTCATGACTTATTATGCTGCTGTAATGAACTGCAAATTGAAGTCATGATGACGTTTTAACTGCCACACTCTTTAAAGAGAATGTGCTTCTTATTATTTGGCTTTTTGTCTTTTAGCTCAAAGTTTACTCTCACTTTCGTTTTAATTACGTTCTTTGATCAAAACTAATTAACTTCAGTCTATTTGTATTTTGTGTTCTTCAAGCCTCAGATTTGTGTTTGACTGCTAGTGAATTATTAGCAGATCTGTAAGCATGTTCAGGTTCATGTGTAGCACAGGCTGGTATTGCAGTGTGTATAACCAGTTGTGACAGGATGACAAAAATTCTTGAAAAACCAACAATTCCAGCTAAACTCTAGCTAAAAGATGTACCTTTTATTCACGTTTTAGCTCCGTGTCAGAGCTAAATACAAGTGAAGAAGGTCTCTTGCTGACTAGTCTTTCTGTCTTACTCCCTCCCACTCGACCCAAATTTGGCTGTAACCCTAGCCATTCTAGGAGCATGCCCTGTGACGTCACAGGCTCCAGTGCAGAGGCCTCTGCCTTTTTCCGAGATCAGGTGTCTGGGCCTTTGTGTGTCTTGTCACGAGCCCCTCTTTGCAGCACAGGTTGGGAGTCGCTGCTTCTTTTCTCTGCACAGTGATCCTTGATCAGGTCACTCTGTCAGCAACCCCAGGGACAAACTGATAAGGGTGATAGAGTGCAAGATTAAACTGCTGGGAAAACACATTTCCCCAGCGAGCCGCTTCCTATGCTGACCATAGATGAAAACACTCAGTGAAATAGACATAATGAGCGAGGAACTATTTTACTAACCTCCACTGGATCTCCACTGGATAGGCTTTTTTTGTCCACTTAAAGCAGCTGCCAGTAGAATTTAAATGAGTGCCAACTCTCTTTCTTAGTAGAAAGGCTTTTATATCCCTTTTGTACAGTCTTTCAGTCTGAGTACAACAGTATTGTTTTTAATGTCGGTATTAGCCTGCTAGTTGTTGTGACAATTTCAATAAGAGGATTTTTGGGAGGCTTGCATCAATTAAGAATGTAGCAGCTTATGATCACACTACAACAGCTGATGGCTGCTGATAAACACTTGATAACTGGGCCAGCTGTTCTGGTGTTGTTCATTCAGTCTCAGGCCAATTATTGAACCAGGTGTGAATTTTTAGACTCTCTGGTGAGGGGAATTATTTGCTAATTGACTGCTAATTCTCAGGCTCTGACAGCCAGTCACTGTTGTGCAGCAGGTTATTTTACAGTCATAAAACTGTAGGGTTGAATTTCAACACTGTTTGTCTAAATTATAGCTTGTCCGGCATTCAAGATGCAGCAGAATGCAACAATGATCACCAGCCAAAAAATCTCTGGTTATAAGTTTTGTGTATTTACCACAAGGCCACCATGACGCTCCGATGAGGACTCTTTTTTTTGCGTTGGCCTTGTGTTGCAGCTGCACACGCGTTCTGATCTGCAGAATATGTAGCCCGCCTGCTCTTGCACTGGTTGAATTTTGACCTGTATTTATGCTGATAATTTGATTTCAAAGCACCAACACGGACCATAGCACTGCAACATATTTAGTCAGTATGTTGAAGTTGGTAAAAGATCAAAAACAATTAACACTGTGTATCAGGAGCAGACATGTGTTACTCGAGCGAAAGCTAGTAAAGAAACATTACTGAAGTTATGACTGACCGAGACATTCATATAAGTTTTATAAGATTTTTTTGTCAAGGATTAAAATATTATTATTTCATTTATTTATTACATCCAACTTAACTTGACCACAGGCTGTTGGAGACGGACAGCAAGTCGCTGCGCTCCATGAATGGCTCCAGGCGGAACAGCGGCTCCTCCCTGGTGTCCAGCTCCTCCGCCTCTTCCAACCTCTCCCACCTGGAGGAGGACTCGTGGATTCTCTGGGGACGAATTGTCAATGAGTGGGAGGAGGTGCGCAAGAAGAAGGAGAAGCAGCTCAAGGTGAGACCAGTGCACATGACTACCTGTGAAGTGACAGCCAAGTCCTGTGCAGACATGCTTAAGAGCTTACTGAAACACGACTGCATTAAGAGCTTACTGCGACACATTTGACCCGGCTGCTGAAGAGGAGGTTAAGACAGTGGAGCTATAATTTTAGACATTTATTTTTGTCTGTGTCTTTGATAGTTGCCCATTTGATAAGAATGACATTATTCCAGGTTCCAAAGAAAAGAGACAGGAGCTCCCATGATACTGTTTCTGCAGTGAAATGGCTTGAAACTTTATAGTAAAAGATACAATCTGTCTTTCTTGTGACACACATGTTTCAAGCTCTGGCTTGAATGCTACAATGGCAATATCTGTTTGAATGTTTACTTGGTCCAGAAATAATTGCTGAGGTTATCTTTGTCCTAAGTGACCCTGTAGTGTTGTCCTCGGACTTGTTATTTTAGTTCCTGACATTTGAAGCTAATTTTAGGTTCCTTGTTTCTACAGTTACTCTCAGAAGTCTCGTGATAACAATATGCCCAGTCACTGTCCGTGGTAGTTTGATTTAAACTGCACATGCACAGTGGAAATTAGAGTAAACACGGTGCCCAGAAAAACCTTAAAACCCTGTCCAGTGCTGTGTTGGACAACCTGATAACAGCCATGGCAGTGACTCAGCATGGAACCTGTAGTTTCCTGATGTTCAGCTGCTTGTTTGAAAGCTTTCTACTGCCGCTGCATTATAGTTCATTGGAAAGATGTTCAGTGGGATTGATACCAGGATTTGGTTGGCTAGCTCATTAACGCCATGCTCCCTGATTGCCTCAAACGGCTGCACAAAAACAGGAAGCATCTTTTTGGTCCATTCATTTTTTAGCTTTTAAATTGCAGTCCAGCAGCTCTACAGTCATGGTGACACTCAAAACTGCATCCTGAGCACCTGTAATTATGTTTTCTCATAGTCTGTCACTCTTTAAAAGCAGCGTATGCAAGAGATTGTTGATATTTGAACTCAACAGCAAAACAATTACCCCCCTCCCTTCAGTGCTCCTGTACAAGCTCTGGCCCCCAAATTCACAGACGCACCTTGCCAAAGCAACAACCCAATGGTGGAATCCAGATTATACAGCACGGAAGCGGATTCTCTCTGGATTTGACAAAGAGTGTATTATATTAGAATCACTTACTCTTCCTTTTAAGCCCATTGTTTGTGATCCATGCACATACAAAAACATGTGTGGACATGGAATTGCTGTCTCATGAACCTGTTCCTTGTCCCTGCGTGTGTAAATGGGGAAGTGTTGCGAAGGACCAGTGAACATGCATGGGTGTTACTATGTAATTTAACAGAAGTAGTAAATAACAGATGGGTGCAACCAGCCTGGAATATTAATCATAACCGCGGAGGCCTTCACAGATTTGATGTTTTCTTCCCATTGGTTTACAGAGAAACCCGGTTTCTGTTGCATGAAGGAAGGAACCTTCTTTGCTTGTCAGCAAAACCACTGATGTGTTCATGTTTTCAGTACTTCGTATTTCATTAAGACCTACTACTGTTCAAGAGAAATCTAATTAGTTTAGTGAATGTCTGATTAAACATTAGATTTATAATACACACTTTTAAAAAAGGAAGAAAGCAGCTTTCCTTCACAAATGGTCGAGATATGAGACAGTGTATTGTTCCAGCACAAAGCTCGGTTTGTCTTGTCTAACCTCTGAGAGGGAGGGGGATCTCCTGCTGAAAGCCTGTGTGGGTGGACCTCTGCTCCAGATGCACCCTGGACTGACCAGATGCATGCACACACACACACACACACACACACACACACACACACACACACACACACACACACACACACAGTTTCTCTGTCTTTCTCACACTCACTCACTCACTCACTCACACGCAGTTAAGCACACTCCCATCACAGCAGGAAAGACCAGTGTTCCCTGTCAGCACAGGAAGTTGCTTAATCAAATTGTATCAGCAGAAATATATGGAAACAAATCACAGTACCAAGTGCCTCACCGACAAGGTTGTATTTGGCAGTGGAAATCATATCATGATGAGATGCACGCTGTGTTAAAATGAGAAAATAAGTACTAGAGGGCAAAGCATGCCCATGACTCTGTCCTCCTGTAAGAAATACAAGTGTTGCCCTTTGCCTCCACATGAGGCTGATCTGTTTTCTTACACTTTTACACTGTCTTATCCACATTGTCTTACTTTCAGAAAGGAACGAAGACCACCCTCGAATCCCAGTTTAAATCCCTCATCAATGTCGTCAAAGATCAGGTAGATTAATATCACTTTCACAAAGCATCTTTTTCTTTTACCATAGGATCTTGTCAGAAAAGGGATTCCCCACCACTTTCGGGCAATAGTGTGGCAGCTGTTGTGCAATGCCCAAAATATGCCCATCAAGGATCAGTACTCTGAACTCCTGAAGATGACGTCGCCCTGCGAGAAGCTGATTCGCCGAGACATCGCCCGCACGTATCCCGAACACGAGTTCTTCAAGGAGAAGGACAGCTTGGGCCAGGAAGTGCTCTTCAATGTCATGAAGGTGAGTCTCCATTCGTGATAACTCGTGATAACCGTATGCCCAGAGGAAACCTCCTTGTATGCAGATAAACTGATAATCAAAGCAGTAACTGGTAAAAAAAAGTGCAAGTGGAGGAGTCTTGTGCTCCTGTGACCATCACTGAGACTTATCCGGAGCTAATTCTTCTTACCTCAGGCTTATTCTCTGGTGGACCGTGAGGTCGGCTATTGTCAAGGGAGTGCATTCATTGTAGGACTGCTACTCATGCAGGTAATAATCCATCTTCACCGCATGTACAAAAACACACTGATTCACCAGCTTCCAGCAAATACTTGGACATGTGTCACTGAACAACAAGACA
Organism: Seriola lalandi dorsalis; assembly: GCF_002814215.2. NCBI lineage: Eukaryota > Metazoa > Chordata > Actinopteri > Carangiformes > Carangidae > Seriola > Seriola lalandi. The sequence continues at coordinate 468,645 of NW_019525119.1, forward strand.
GATTTTGAGGTTGCTGTTATTTTTTCCAGATGCCCGAGGAAGAGGCTTTCTGTGTGTTTGTCAAGTTGATGCAAGACTACAGATTACGAGAGCTCTTCAAACCCAGTATGGCTGAGCTGGGACTCTGCATGTACCAGTTTGAGTACATGATCCAGGTAGACACCTCACACGCTGTAGTGAAAGGTTGCTGGGAGGTATTTTAAGAGTTGTCATGTACGGTAGTAATGGCGTGAATGGTTTTCCCTCACAGGAGCAACTGCCAGAGCTGCACATGCATTTCCAGGCTCAGAGCTTTCACACCTCCATGTATGCCTCTTCGTGGTTCCTCACCATCTTCCTCACCTCCTACCCTCTGCCCGTCGCCACAAGAATCTTTGATATCTTCATGTGTGAGGTCAGTTAAAAGGAACCGTGGCTGTTCTCAGGGGCAATCACCTGCCTTGAATGATACCCTGTTTCTACTTACATGTGACAGTCTATAAAAACAAAAAAGATATTTTTGTGTATTTGTCATTCTATTAATTTAGTTTGCATCATACTCCTGTGTTCGATCGCTACAGGAAACACTCTCATTTAATGACTCTATTTAGCTCTTACAATTTTTTTTACTTTTGCTTGTTTCTGTGACATTTACTGAATGTCACTGCGGCGAATAGCCTCAGGAAACTGTCTATAAAGGAGGAAGGAAGAACTCCCACATTAATGATTTTCAATGAGAAAAGCTGTAAGGTTAACATTTATTCTACAGCTTAAAGAATGACTACATACAGTATAAAGTACAACTGAAATGGAAGTTGACTGTCATGAATAGGTTATCCACTAGCGCCACCTGCTGGAGAGAACAGAAACACTTCAGTTCAGGTTTAATAGTCACTGTGAGTTGTTTCAGCACTCCAAAGAGACCTGTTGTAACACATTTTTAATTCTCAGTCCATTTAAAAACCCATTTCACACACACTGACCATCACAGAAGCGCTTTCTAAAGCTGACTCCTCAGTGATTACTGGTGATCTCTCTCCTCAGGGTCTGGAGATAGTTTTCCGTGTGGGACTTGCCATCCTTCAGATGAATCAGACTGAACTCATCCAGCTCGACATGGAGGGAATGTTACAGGTATATATCAGCATAACCTTCACATAACTTGCCCTTCAAGCGGCTCAGATTTCTGCTGCAAAATGTGCAGCGCCCTCGAGGGAGGAACCTGCACCACACCCAGTTAATTGATACTTGTATCCTCCCAAGTTATACCTGCGCACATGCTGACATTTGAAAAAGTGCTTTGTGGTCAGAGAAACACCTGCCTCGAGTGCACACAGCTGTTTTAAAGTCGCTGGGTGTGTGTATGTGCGTGTGTGTGTGTGTGTGTTTGTTATGGGTGTGTGGAACTTATCCTGCCTCCTTTTCTTTACTGTGCTCCAGCACTTTCAGAAAGTCATCCCACACCAGTTTGACAGTGGACCAGATAAGGTCATCCAGGCTGCTTATCAAGTCAAGTACAATGCCAAGAAGATGAAAAAGTAAGCACAGCCATCACTTAATCAACGCATATCACTCTCCCTTTTTTTGTTCATGCATTTATTTTTTCACATTCTGATGTCTCATCTCACTGTAATCTGTAATTTTTCAAATAAAATGAACTATGAATTTGGTGCTAATTATTATAAGATAATTGGGAAAATAAATGTTTTTTCCAATTTTGAAGTTAATCAATTGAGCTCTGCTTTTATTTTCCATTCAATTTATACATGGTTATAGAGGTCTTTCCAAGAAATGTTTTTGAAATAACTTAAGTTCAAGTGTTTCCTTATGTTTTTATGTTTAAGTCACTTTTAAAAACTCTTGACTATCGGCAAGCGTGTAAAACAAATTTACAGACTTCTAATCTGTTTTTATTACTGTTGTTTTTTTCAGTACCTCAGCCCACAGTAGACAACTTTTATTAGGGTCTTCTGATTTGATGAGCGGCACTGATGTTGTCTTCAACGATTCTGTTCATTTTTTTTTTTTTCAGGTTAGAGAAAGAATACACTACAATCAAAACTAAAGAGATGGAAGAGCAGGTGGAGATAAAGGTGAATGGAGATCGCTGATTATTTGTGTACTGTGACACAGACCTATTATCATGATGTATTATGCTAACATGATTTTGCAATTCCTTGTTGTGCAGAGGCTGCGGACAGAGAACAGGCTCCTGAAGCAGAGGATAGACACACTAGAGAAAGTGAGTGCGTCGGTGTTTGTCACAGGTGCTCCGTCACCAGACAAACCAATGTCACACCGCTCCCTGCTCATCAACATTACATTAACTCATCCAGCTGTGTATGCTCATACATCATGCATCTCCTCCTAATGACGGACTCTTGTCTTTCACTAACTGGGCTGTGTTAGCTGAAAGTTTACATGTTAAACCATTGTTGACTGGTACGGTGAATTTTCTGATTGTAGACGAAGTTACTATCAGAAACAGGAGCTGGATTTGTACTTGAAGTTGTCTTGGTGTCATGGTGACGTTCTGGGTGGCTTGAATAACTTCATGTAGAGAAATTTAAAATTCACCAGACACCACTAACTGAAACAAAGACTGTTAACAAGCCTGTCTGCAATGTGAAAGTGGCAGCTTGATGCTGTTCAAGTCGATACAAAGCACTGCATGCCAATTGCACTGTTTGTATCATTCTGCACCTTTTGTGTCTCTTTGAATGGGCCCTACTGCTGCCAGGTAAAGGCACCATGCATGAGGTCTGCCATGGATAGCAAGATGTCTGCTGCACTGCGTTTGTCTAAAGGGAGGAACACTGTGGTCTAAACGAGTCCATTATTTAAAACCAGCTTGAGGCTGCTGCTCTCTGATGTGACTCTGTCACTTAACTCCCAGGACCCTTTTAACTCTCCACTAACCGAAATCGTTCAAAAGCTTGGATGAACCACATCAAAGCCCCGCGCTTCTGTGCAGTTAAACAAGCACGTAGCTCCCTAACACTGTTAATGTGCTGCTGTTTTACCAGACTTCACTTTCAACTTTAACTAGAGCTGTCCTGTGCTGTTTCCTGTCTGAAACCTTTCACTGTGTTGTCAGCACCGCATCATTCTTCACTTTGCCACGAGCTCATTTGCACCTTTTTCACCACACCTGCATGCAATGTTCCTTTTCTACCCCTGAATGTAAACATCATTCTACACTCTGTAAACAAATATTTCAAGAGGGAAAATGAACATTGCATTTCTTCTCTAAAACAATCAAATGTTCTTTTGTGTGCTTTAATCTGTCCTCTGGATTGTCTCTTTCTCTCTACTGTCTTTTGTTGATATTTCTGTTTTGTAGGAAAGTGCTTCCTTGGCAGATAGATTGATCCAGGTATATTCCTCATTTTCTCTTTGCCTTTATTACTTTTGTTGCACCTTCCCTCTTCTTTCTACCTCTCTTAGCATTGCATGCTTATGGTTAGCACAATGAAGGACACAGTAAAAATCGAATTAATTCTAATGATTATCTGAATTAAGAACTAAACCAGATTAAATTAGCTGATAACAGCTTTGAATATGTGCATGTGATACCACATTGTGGCATGTCAGACGAAGTAAGAGACTCAGAGATCATTCTGAAGAAAGCTAATGAATCCAAATCACACACTACTAGATTTAAAGCAAGCATGTCCTTACAAAATGCAATCCTTCATCTTCTCTGATTTGCCCACCCACTCCGCCCACTCGTTTCACTTCTTTCCATGCTCACTTCACTCCCTCCTTGGTTGGTTATGTCCCAAGGGACAAGTGACTCGAGCTCAGGAGGCAGAGGAGAACTACCTGGTCAAGCGGGAACTGGCCACAGTCAAACAGCAGAGCGAGGAGGCCAGTGCTCAGCTGGAGCAAGCCAAGAAAACCATCATGCAGCTGCAGCAGCAGCAGCAGCCACAAGCGGTAAGGAGGGCCACAGAGTCCCCAGTTGGCAGGTTGCAGTGGTGATAACAGCCAAGGCTTATCCTCAGATCCTGCCTAGTCTGTGACAAGAGCAGCGACATTCAGACTGGGATGTTTCCCAGATCAGTTTGTGATGTGCAGTGCCATAAAACCCCAGGTTGACCATTTTACAATTATGTGGTGGCACCGACGGCCGGACCAGTAAGAACATGTTTTCACCAGAGTTTCGGATGTGTCACGCTTATCTGTCTCCCCTGCAGTGCTGGCACATATTGCTTAGCAACAAAATCCAAGCAGTGGCTGACGAGAGCTTTTCTCACTTAGCACATCGGCTTTGGGTAATGATATGTTTTGGCATGCATGAATTCAAATTGGGACACGGAGAGCTAGGCAGTTCAGCCGCCATTTACAGTCGTGGATGAATTTGTAAGCAGTTGTCTCACAGGCTGGTAGATTTCACACTTGGCATCCTGTTCACATCACATATCTCTTGACCTAGCATTCTTAATTATTGATGGTTGGATTCCAGATGGTAATGTGCAGGCATTACCATGTTTTACATAATTTGCTGTCTTGCTTAACACTGAGCTGTCATGAATTATTTATGTGAAGGTGAAAGACAAAATGGTTGATACCAGCTGAATTCTTTGTGTGTGATTGCGTTGTATTGTGTATTTTTTCTACCACATACATACACACGTTTAATGGACTGTAATAATTTTGGGACGTTGGGTTTATATTAGACGAGGTTGAAGTTTTTGTTTTTCATTAAATGCCAACATTGTGGTTGCACAGGTTTCGATATTTGTTGTCTCTGCTCACTCACCTGTCCCATTGATTATAGAAGGGAGCCCCTCGCTACTCTGAGGAGTCTGTCCTGCAGCTGGAGAGAGAGCTTGTGCAGGCCCGACTGAAGGAGGCAGAGTCCCAGTGTGCGCTCAAGGAGATGCAAGACAAGATCCTTGATATGGAAAAGGTGAGTTGCCTTAGACACTGCTCTGCTTTAATCTCAGCCAGTGCGCAGTATCATAATGTGAAATGGCTCCATCACTGTAGAGTTTTAAAACACACCTTTCTTAACACGCCTTCTTCAGAGGAACACGTCGCTACCAGATGACACCAATGTGGCACGACTACAAGAGGAGCTGATTGGGGTGAAGCTAAGGGAAGCAGAAGCTCTGACTGGCCTGAAAGAGCTGAGACAGCAGGTCAGAGACCTGGAAGAGCACTGGCAGGTGAGCGCCAACATTTCAGAGCACAACACAGTTTCAGTACCCAGTCTTTGTCCGACTTTTTTTTTTTTTTTTTTTCACAAAGTTTGTGGAATGCAAAAGGAAAAAAGGGAAGTTTTTAGCGCAATCTGTTCATTTAATGAGTGATGGAAAGGTTTCCTCATGGTGGGAATTGTTCATTCTCTGTAAATAATATTATAGAGAGTACAGTCTAGACCTGCTCTAAATGAAAAGTGACCTGAGTTGACTTCAATTATGATTTGATGCTATAGAATTAAAAAAATTGACTTGAATTGACCAACACGTCTCCTCAGCGTCACTTGGCACGCACCACTGGTCGCTGGAAGGACAGTCCCAAGAAGAACGCCTTGAGTGAGCTACAGGACGAGCTGATGACTGTGAGGCTGCGGGAGGCCGAGGCCCAGGCAGAGCTGAGAGAATCACGGCAGCGGATTCTGGAGCTGGAGACACAGGTCAGAGGTCACATTAACCTGATCAAGCTCATTTGACCCTCCCTCGTAATGCAGTCAGTCATAGAAGATTAAAGGTATATTGAGTATGGACACATCAATTAAGGTGGATGTGCAGGATGTCTAAAGGAGTGACTTCTCCACCTGTATTGTCACACACTGGCCTTCAGATGGCAGCAGTCATCTGCCAAACAGTTCAGAAAGAAACGTGTGAAGCTGCCGTCACCAATCATCACTTTTGTGCTTCAATATATGTGAACATTTTTGGAAATGTCAAGGTTAAATAAATAAATATAAATCGTTCAGTCTTTTTTTTAAACGTAACGTCTTTGCCCACACAGAGTCAGATTCACGGCAACCATCTGCGACGGGCGGAGCAGGAGGGTCGCAGTCTCCAACAGCGCGTGCAAACACTGACGGTGCAAAACAAAGATCTGCATGTGCAACTGCAAGAGATTAAGCGGAGACAAGCTGAGATTGAATGCAAGGTACATGTGCACGTCATGCTGCTAATCTACAATACACATTATGAGCACCGAGGCAAACCACTACAGCTCTGTTGTGGCGTAGTCATATGTATTTAGAAAAATAAGACCAAATTGTCAGACGTCTTCTCCTCTGACTCATATTTAGATGTAAAAACATTTGATGTGACAAAATGTGGTCTGTAGTCTTTTAATGAGTCGGCCTCCAGATCCAGAAGGAGGAAGCAACTTGTGATAATACCTCAGTGCTGATGCTGTTAGATTTCTGTTGAACACCTTAACTCTCCCCACCTCTCAGGAATTTCCCTCTGTAAGATTCACTCATCCAGAAATACAAAATACGCATATGTTTTACAATACATGATTTTACACTGGCCATTCAGCTTCTCTCGGGCCGGTGTTGAAATGTCGTCTTCAGCTCCTTTTGCTGTTGCCTGAGAGCTTTGTCTGGTTTGTTTTTCTGCAGAGTAAGGAAGAGGTGATGGCAGTGAGGCTGAGGGAAGCTGACAACATTGCTGCTATGGCGGAACTCCAGCAACAGATCTCAGAGCTTGAGATCGAGGTAAAGTCCCAACACACACCTCTATCTGTCAATCTGTCACACTCCTGCCTCTGCATCAACTGTTAGATTTCCTTGACTCCAACCTACATTTAACATAACATTTACAGTGGAAGGAAAAAGAAAAAACACTTTTAAATTTACCTCCATTTCTGCATAAATTCTTCTTGAAATGTGGTGAGATCTTCATCCAAGTTACAATTATGAACAAACACACTCTATATTATTATTATTATTATTAGCAACACACAGATCTATTGTTCTTGTCCACATTGAAAACATCAATTAAACATCCACTGTGTAGCCTGGAGACAGAATGTGAATGGCAGCAACAGAAGCTAATTTGAATCAGGACTTATCAAACCTGGAGATTAGAGGTGTGGGTTAGAGCCACTTTGACGTATTACAAAACACTTTGTATATGTTTGCTATTCACAAGAAACATCTGCTGATGTGAACCAGGTCTTGCAAAAGAGAGCACAGAAGAAGATTTAGAATCAACTTTTTTTGATTTGCATAAAGCTTAAAAGGGTTACAGAGTCACCCAATTAAGCAGCGGCTTTCCTGCTCTCTAAGAGCTCCTTGACTCTCCACAGCACTACTGGGAAAATGTTTAGTTAGGTGATGTAGCAGAACAATGACCCTAAACATCAAAGTAAATATACTACAGAATATAAATGTGCTCAATAAAGACACAAAAGATTATAATTGCCTGTGTGATATTAACTCAGGAACACTGTGTTTGTTGACATTACAGTGTTTCTTCCTGCACCTTCACCCAGCTCTCCCGCTGCTGTGCTCTGCTCTCCTCCACTTTGTTTAACAACTCCTCCCTGTCTAATGTTACGTGTCTAATAAGATTACATTAAAAGTGTGAGTAACGCAACGCTAACAGTGTTATATAGTTTACACTCACATCACATCTGATTACAAGTGTGAACGTTAAAATACTATTTTTTACCTAACCATCATCATTTACGAGTCAGTAAAAGGCTTATGATGCTACCTGACTAGCGTCTTCTTCATCTGTTGTCTTTCTCTTCTTAGAGAAGTATCTGAACAAGCTCATCTGAAAATGCAGTCAGCAGTTAATACATAATGACATGTAGATATTAGCTTAATGCTATCAATTAGTTTACCCAAGTTAGCGTCACTGAGTTGGCTAATAAGTCTACCTTTCGCTGCCTTACACTTCTCTGACTCTGACCTGGTGCCTGATGTGATGTCACTTTCAAGGCCGAGCTCTCGCGAGTAATTAACTCCAATAGGATCCCCCAACCACCCCACTCCCTCCCTCCCCTCTCCCCGCTGTTGCGCTCATCATCACACAGTCTGTGCTGTGAAGGTGGAGAGATGTGGCGGTGGTGCATTTGCGAGAATTAAAAAAAAGAAAAGAAATTTGAAGGCGTGGCGGCTATGATTTCACAGTGGTAGGCCGCCACTGCTTAATGAATGTAGAGGAAACACTGCATTAGACTTAGATGAAGATCAGATTACATTTCATCACAAACCAGGTTATTCTAAAGGTTTCACACACTTTTTCTTGCCAATGTGAACTTCCTTCAGACAGACAGAGAAATATCCTGCACAGGAATGTGTGTAGTGACCAAACTGAGTTACTGTATATTATTATTTTAGAGGGTTTGATTGGTCAGTTTGTTTGATAGTGGTTATTTCACATGATGGATTTCTGTATATGTAGTTCATTCTTACTCTTCTTACAGACTGTGAAAGTGCGAGCATCTGAATCTGATAGTAGTTGATGTCTTGTTTAAACATGTTTCCGTGGAGACACCAGTGTCAAATCTGATCAAATCACGCCCACACAGTCCTCATGAAGCAGACTACCTAACTGTGGTTTGGTTAGTCACAAATATGTTATGTTACAGAGAAATGCTTTACATTGAAAACTTACACACTGAAACTGTGTGTAGGGTACAGAGTGCAGATACGCGTTTACAAATGACAGTAAAAGCAGAAATCTGCCTCAAAACAGAATTTTTTTTCCCACACATACTGCAAACCTTTCAATCAGATCGACAAAGGACGTGTTGCATCACATACACAAATTTTCTGTAGTTGCTCTGCAAGAAATGAGGGCGTCTTATTTTTTGTTATCTAGTTCATCGTATCTCAGAGCCGTGAATAATTTGTCCATTTGTATTTTTGGTAAAATGTTTTGGAACGGTGTAGATGAAGACTCTTTCGGTCACAGTACCTCGCATATAAACTCACTCCCGGTGTGAACGCGTCTCGACGAACAAGAGTGAAGAAAACAGTATTTATCCCCAAACAAATGTAACGTTACATACAACAAGGGTGACCAAAACAAATACAGGCCTGTTCTTACTGCACCAACACTCAACAGTAATGATTGATAACAGATAAAATAATGTTGTTTGAGGGCTCAACACTTTTCATATGACTAAATGCGCCAGGGGATAAATGTGAATAAATAAATGTGGATAAATATGAATCTTTAACACTTAAAATTGCTTGTTTCTATGTTGAAATCGAGATTAGCTTTTACGTACATCCTGTGTATTTCGAAGACTCTGTTGCCTCTGTTCCTGGTAATTGGTTTGTTGGTTGTAAACTGGGGACTTCACACAAGCTGGATGTGAGATATTAATGTTTAATGCTGTGTTTTCAGGTCTATTAATACTGTATGTTGTCAGAAATAGTGTCGTTACCTTTTCTTGAAATTATTCCAGTGTTGTGAGCAGTTCTCAGCAAGTGGGATAAATTCATGTTTTTGGATGAGTCAAGAGACATTTTTGTTTCATCACAAATGACTCTCTGCCCCGGTCTGACTTGCTACTGAGCCCACATATGTTCTCATAAATTATTAATACTTTGAAATTTTCCAAAGTTTCCAAAATTGTTGCAAAGTCATTAAGCTTATTGATCATCAGCACCGACCAGTGGAAAAGAATGTATGAATGTATAGAGATGTTCTCTTGGGTTCAAGTCAGGGACATACTTGGCCAGGTCACAGTTTTTACTTTTTTCTTTTTTCATAGCTCGAATCATGCGTGGGATAATTTATCAAGGACAGCCACTGTGCTATCTGTTATTGGTAGTGTAGTATGGCTCTTCCTAAACCTCCTAACAACTGCTGCAACTGAACCCATGTTCAGGAGACTGCTGATGCTCTTGTCCCCTCTCCCATCTTTATGAAGTCTCACAGTCCAGTTCCTTCCTAGGTCCTCACCATGTGCAGCCATGGGGCATTAGACACAGCCCAGGCTAAGACTGAGGAAGCTGTTGTGTTCACGTTATTTTATCATTTTGTTCATGCAATTAAGCTTTAAATCACAGGTTTAATTACTTTTAATGTAGTCTATGCATGTCTGTTATGCATATTTATTTTTAATTATATATAAGATAAAATACCCAACACTTCAAATTAAAAATAATACAATCGGTGCAAGATCATAGTTTTGAATTATTTAACATTTTAATGATATTGCACAGTCGTGTACTCAGTTTTGTTGAGTACTGCAAATTCTAATGTTTCAGCTCCTCAGCGTCGTCCATGCACTCTGATTGGATGGCAGAGAAAACGCTGTGCTGATGTAGAGAGTTGATCGGCTGAAGTTGAACAGTTTTTAGTTGGAGCTGCTCACCAAGCAAGTGCATTGGGAGCTATATATATAGGAGCATATATATATATATATATATGTCTGATCTCTGTGACCTCTGAATGTTAAATGCTAAACTCAGGGGCAAACCTTAAGTTAAGTGTCACTGATTCAGCGTAAATATCAGCTGCTTTGACAGTCAAACCAGAAACGTGGTCACGTGGGTGGCTTTGAGCTACAGACCGCTTTGTTGGAAACAGTTGTGACTTTGACCCAGCGGAGCAGGCCCTCACCTTTGTAAATGCAATCCTGAGTGTAAGGTGTTTCAAATGGTTTAAGATGAAGGCCCAGACTATTTATAAGTATGACACCTACAACAAAACCTCCCCCTCTTCCCTTTCACAGGCATACACAATCACACAGTGTGGTCTGAGGTTTTGTTACTAAGTGATAGAGCAATAACATGCAACACCAAAACTTTACCACTACCGCCCTCGTACTCTTTAGAATCTGTGTAATGAACACAGCTGGGTGTGTCATTAAAAAGCACTCCACTTTACTTGGTATGATTGTTTATCTATTTTGTCAGGAGCACGGTATTAAATCAAACCTCTGTCTGACCAAAAATCACGATTCTTTCTCTATAAGTTGTCGTTGTGGGTGAACATTTTGCTTCAGTTTCAAAAAAGGGAGAAAAAAAATCAGTTTCTTTGCTTCCTCCTCGGAAGTTGACGCATATTGATGCTGGATGATTTGCAGCTCGGTTTTAAGGCGAAAGGTCAGAGGTCACAGAGATCACACAGATTAATCGAGATTAAGATTTGTCTGAGCCTGAATACCTGAATAATGGATGAAGTGGTAGTCATATGTATCTTATCATCCTTCATGACTACACGGGTAATGTTTCAGAGGTTCAGTGAACAGATACAAATTGATGATAACAAACACTGAATGATGATGGAAAACGTTGTCAGTGAAACTGAGATGTCTAGAAAGGTTTATGTAGGATTCTTTCACTACCACAGTCCTGGCCTCTGCTTAATGCCACAGCGCCACTGTCTCTGGGTTGATAGGAAGTGGTTTCACATCTTGAAGCAGAGACTCTACCAAAGGTGACATGCATGGTTTATTTTGAGGTTTCTATTACATACTCAGAGATTTATACTAAATGTTTTAGCTTATAAGGGACATTGTCATGTTTACTCTGTATTTGTCATGTTGTTGTGGGAAATATGTTTCATCAGTCTTACACGTAAAAATAAAAAAGAAATTCTAGTGACACACATCTGTGGTAAAGCTTAAAATGTTAACATGACACAATTTTAGATTTTTTTTTTTTTTTTAGAAATCATATCTGCTCTTTACTGAGAAGCAGCTAAAGGATAAAGGAAAGTTTAATCATACAACAAAGATAACAACATAAATCATCATTTCACACTACAGCTGTGAATTTTCACACATCCTTTACAAAGGTCTTTGCAGATACAGAATAAAGCACACATCATCGCCACAACAATGGAGACACAGTGTAAAAACACTTTGTGCTGATACTGTCAAATGAAATTCTAGTGCAGTTCATGGAAACTTCTTTTATGAGCTGTGATTTTTTTTTTTTTTTTTTCTTCCCTTTTCTCACTCATTCAAGATGTGATGATGTTTGTTGACATCAAAGAAACGCTTGGTTCACTGCTGTCGATGCATTAAACAAATGTAACTTTTCTACCATGTCATTATACATAGTCTTTGAGGCTGCATGAACGTGTGTGTGTGTGTGCACGTGTGAGTGAGTGAGTAAGAGAGAGAGAGAGAGAGAGAGAGACACGTTTCACATTTGTCTACAGTCTGACACCTGGTTATTCACACAGCTGAACATGAGGAAGTCTTATTAACTGCCTGCCCCTTATCGTTGCAGTGTTTTGGAGCGAGGAAACCTCAAAAACAACAGATTCTTGTATTAATCTCACTTGTTTGTGTCTCCTTGTGAAAAAAAAAAGCCCTAGTGGGACCCACCAAACCCAACTCCATCTCACCACAGGAATCAAAAAACCTGTCTGTATTTTGAGGTGAAGCCTCAGTCCACATCCCTACCTCAACACCCAAGCCCTGCTGTGTACCGTCTTTCTTTTTTTGTCTCGGTGTTTCTGTGCTGCAGCCTGTAGCTTGAACTCCTCTGTGCACCCGTCACTGGTCTCACAGTAATAACTGGCGAGTTCAGGTGGTGTGATTGAGGTTTGAAAGAGAGTTTGTGTTTGTCCCCAATGCATGCAGATGTCTTCGCTGATAAAGGTAAACATCACATGGGCTGTTTAACTGTTAAAGCTAACAAGCAGCTTTCATCCCCAGGGCCCCAGGAGGAAATCAAGCACAAATGACACTGTCTTGTGTTTCCTCTGACATCTGTCACTTTACTCGCCCACCATACATGCAGGGGACTTCGTCATGCTGCTTTTTTAGAAATGGGGCTCCAGCGTCCGATGCTTTTTCTACTGAATGTGCAGTAGCTCACAACAATGAATATCAGTGGGTATTCATTAAGACGTCATTGAAATTTCCAGACTCTAGGTATTTTAAATGTATGCTGCATTTTCCATTTAGTCCTGGGTTTAACCACACAAGTCTAAGCTAGAATGTTTTGTCAATGTCCTCTGTAGGAAAGCCTCCTGCATCACTCAGTGCTGGAGTTTTTAAAAAATAAACTCATCTCCTCTATTAACAGAAAGAAGAAGGAAAGGTCCAAGGCCAGCTGAACCACACAGACTCGAGCCAGTACATCCGTGACCTCAAAGACCAGATAGCAGAACTAAAACATGAGGTGAGGAGCATCAGGTCCAATGCTAATCATGCTAGCTTATGTTTCAACCGTTTTTTGTTTTTTTTTTCCTTGTAAAGACTCAAGTTTAGTTGTCGCTGTTTCTTTTCATCTAGCTTTTGAAAGGTTTCAAAACATTCCCTCAGATATGGTTTTACTTTGAAGCTAACAAATTAGAAGTGTTAACTACACCCAGAGATTTCCTGTGTGGAGCACACCTCGTGTGAATACCCTACAAATGTTTTTAAACCAAGCTCATCACAGAGTAAAGCCAAGACAGATAATAAGGTGTACCTACATTTAAAGCTTAAAGATTATAACTGAAAATTTGATTTTAAGTAAGATGTGATTAATTTATATATATATATAGCGATATATGTTGGTATATAGAAATATATAGTAATGCTACTATACTATGACTTTCTTTTGACTATACTGTGATTTATTTATGGGGCGACACGGCGGAGGCATGTTTTTATGGCTTTTTATTCCGTTAAAAAATATGTCATAGTATAGTAAGCCTTACTATACTATGATGTTGTTATACCTTACTATACTATTACCTATTAGCACTATAATGTATATAGCTTATATAGTATACTATAACGTTTTTATTACTTTCTATGCCTTACTTAGGCATAAAAAGTAATGAAAAGTCATAGTATAGTAAGTCATAAAAAGTGACAAAAAAAGTCATAGTATAGTAAGTCATAAAAAAATCATAAAAAAGTCATAGTATAGTATGCCTTACTATACCATGACCTTTTTATGACTTACTATACTGTTACCTATTAGTACACTATAACATATGTTTTTATGACTTACTATACTATGACTTTTTTTTTTATACCTTATGCTACACATTTCCAGTTCTGTCTTTTTTTTTTTTGGTTGTTGGGACTGTTATCGAGATTTGGATCAACTCCAAACCATGACAGAAGGGAGCTGATCCATCCTGTCATAAACTGCCTAAGACCCTAAGGAGGGGGCCGCTTTATTATGGGTTTGGCAGTTGAATTCTGTTGTGGTTTTGGTTGGAAGGAGGAATAGGGAGACCCAGAGTTCCCTGAATCAACTGCTGCCAGGGACCACACCTGAAAAGGATAAATGAATAAATAAGTATAGAGGTAGTGGAAATGGTCGTTACTTACTTGTCAGTGACCAAATAGATAAGTAGTTACTCTACTAGTTTCAAGAGAAAATATTAATATTATTAGTAGGTTCTTGCTTACTTCCTGCAGATCAGTTATGTACAGGAACAATAGCATATCTTTACTGAAAACAGGCTGTGAACTGTGGTTAAATTTAGCTGCATGCATGAACTTCTTCTGTCTCTATATGAAGGCAGTGCAGTCACACAGTCATTTCCTCTCTCACTTGGTTTTTCATGGTGGTCATCTTAGGTTAAGAGTGGCCTGCTATGAATCACGCGAGCTCATGTGGCTACACTGAGCAAAACTGAAAATGGCTCAATACCACATCCCACCATCATCCTCCATCACAGTCTGCATTAAAACTTGCATCATATAGCTGGAACTTTTTGCTGTTGCCAGTCAGATGTTGATTAGATCACAATTTCCTTTTTGCATGACAACAACAGGAAGGTAGACTTCCATATATAGACAGGTGCAGGTAAACAAGGGCTTATTTTTATTTTTTTGTGCATTGTGTACTGTTCTCTGAACTGGCCTCTGAATGCGTCTCTTCCTTCATGTCTGTCTGCTGAATGGCAGGCCGTCCCAGGTGAGTTGGCACAGATGTGCCTTGTAACCTTCAGTGGTTGAAACCTGACCTTGTGTTGACCTTCATCTCATTGGCTGTGTGGCCCCAACTGTAACCCCCATCTGGGTCTGCTTAATTCATAGCAAGGGAGGCGGTCCTGGATGCTCCCGTAGAAAAGGGAAGAGAAATCAGACGTGGGGAAGATAACCTGACATGTATGAAAGTTTGTTTCTGAGTGTGGCTAGAATTATCTCATTTCCCCCCCTTGCGGCTAATGGAGGAAAACAACTGCAGCTCAACTGTAGATGCAAAATGTCTTTTCCACCACCAGTCACAAAGGGCAGAAAACAAGTCCAGCTCACTTCACCAGAAAGATGCAAAGTAGACGATGTACTTGAAAACCTG
Organism: Seriola lalandi dorsalis; assembly: GCF_002814215.2. Classification (NCBI taxonomy): domain Eukaryota; kingdom Metazoa; phylum Chordata; class Actinopteri; order Carangiformes; family Carangidae; genus Seriola; species Seriola lalandi. The sequence continues at coordinate 483,829 of NW_019525119.1, forward strand.
GACACGCCACATAAAGATGAGCTTCATGCTCTATCCAAAGAGTTTTGGTTTTACAAGAAAAAAAAAAAAGACGTAGTGAATGAAGACTAGCTGGTTGATCTGGCGTCAGGTTAACTTCCCACCTCTGATGAACAGCAGACAACAGCCCCTTGCTGTGGGACACATTCAGGACCACACCCTTAAAGAAAACAGCTTTGTCCCAAATCCATACTACATACTAATTGTGAGAAAGTTTTCAGTTCATTCTCACTGGAAATGTGACAAAATAAAGGACACTCACCAGAGACCTCAGTGTGGACAGGAAACAGTTCATTGACTCTGTCGTCCCACCGTGTGATGTACAGCTCGAAACAGTTCAAACTAATTTGAACTAACAGAAATATCTCAGCAAACAAAATATAAAGCATTAAATCTTTGCAAAACCATTTAGTTTTTAACTTGCATTGTTTTTGTTATACTGTAAATATGATAATATAGTATATACTGTATCCTGCTGATGTGTAGTATGGAGTTGGGCCACAGTTCATACTTTATCACATTATTTCCTTGGGGTGTTTGGTTGAATTGCTGCCTGCATGTCAGATTTGTTAAAGACATCCGTTTCTGTTTGTGCCGGTGATATGAGTAGAATATCACTGACTGCCAAATAGTTTTAAATAGTTTGCTCCTGTCTTTGTTTTCTCCCTCAGAAGTTACACATCTGTCTTTTGCTCATTTTGCATGCAAGATAACAAACAGTCTTTGCATTGCTCCTAATACTCATCGTGCTTCCTCTCACAGATTTGCTGCTTAAAAGGGCAGAGGGGCTTGGCCAGCCAGCCCACTTTTGATGGGATCCACATCGTCAATCACTATGCGGGGGATGATGAGTCTTACCAGTCTTCAGATGAAGATGGAGTCAAGGACCCCAGCCTCAAGGACACCCAGCAGAGCAGCAGCAGCGGCCGTATCAGACTGCACCCCAACCTCGGGGACAGCGAAAGCGAGGAGGACGACGGGGAGGCCCTGCGGCTCTCTGTCCCTCAGAGCAAGTCCACCACTGTGTGACAAGCAGGAGCTGCCTGCCAGAGTCGGGACACAGGCTGTCAACACTCACTGACGAAGAGGGGGTGTTTCCAGCAACCATTTCAGAGGAGAAGTCTGGATGTGGAGTTCTGAGTTTCAGAGAGGATATACATCAACATTTCATATCACGAGAATCACACATTTAGTTTTTTTTCCTGTTTCGTTTACCTCCTATTTGTAGTTTTTGTTATCTTCTTGAGGGCAGCAAACACCTGACAGCTGGCAAATCATCAGTCTGGACCTGAGCAAAGAGTTAAATTATATGGAACGTATTAAACTCTACTGGACCACAGAGACCGGAGGAGGAGAAAGAGGAGGGGAGGGGTTGAGGGAGGAGGGGCAGTCTGTCTGTCACTCCGCCCCCCCTGTCGGTACACCACAGAGAAAGAGACTGTGCAATAAAACATTTTATGCTCTACTACACACTTCATCCAATGTATTTTTATATTTTTAAAGCATTTTATAAATGAACATCAACAGCGTATTGATGCCGTTACTACTAAGTGTCCGTCATGCAGAGGCAGAATTGTATGAGTGCTGTGTGTGTATATATAAATATATATGTATGGTGTTGATGAGCTTGGTCAGAGCCTGGTATCAAAGCCACTTGTATCAGCCAGCGTTGATTGAGGTAATGATGACCTTTAGGCCTTAGCACATGCCGCATGCCTTTCACCTGGGCTGGTGTATCACAAGCTCGTTGTGACATCTGAATACTTGTAGATATGTAAATGTGTATTAAGTTTGTTTGCTTATTTGTTTTGTTTTTTTCTCAACTCCTTTTGAACTTGAACATATGTATCTCTTGCATATCTGACGGTTAGAATATATTGTACAATACAGAAAAAAGGGACATATAGTTTAGTTTATTATGGTAACACAAATGACAAATCTGGTTTTTGAGATGAGTGAGTTGAATTCCTGTTAAGAGAAAAAGATCTTTCCTCCTTAGAAGACATCATCTAACATGAATAATGAGTGCAGACAGAAGAGGACAGATTTGTTGCTCAGACTTCTCTGAAAGCATCCAGACTTCACTTTCACAATGAGCTGTGCAGAGCAGTACATAGGCCGATGAGTCAAACATGAGTAATGTCTATCATATGTTTTTGTGCATCACAAATTGACAGTCTTAGGGAGCTGGAGATGGGAGATAAGACAGCATTACGTTTATACACTTTATAACATCTGGAGAAGAATCGGGGGTGGCACCAAAGTAAGCACTAAGTTCTGTATGGTGCTCATGCACAGGCTAGAGCCACTCCATTTCATGTGCAAGGACCTAGATGTGTAAGAGTGAATTTTTCTGAATGTCCATACTGAACACTAACTCCTGTATTCAGTGAAAGACAGTCAGTTCCAGGAAACAGAAAAGATTGTGACTTTGACTTGGTAATTACTATGTCCCTTTGATGAACAAGACCCCTGTGTCATTTGACGGGAGAGGAACACTTCGTGGCACTTTTCAAGTCTGCAGTGCAGTAAAAACACACATGGCAACACTATGGAGCAGTCAGCACACTCTGGAGACTAAAAGAGACTGTTGTATTTGTATGTGTGTGTGTGTGTGTGTGTGTGTGTGCGTGTGCGTGTGTGCGCGCGCATGCGTGCGTGCGATGAGTTCATAATAAAATGTTTGATAAACTCCTGGCCTGGTGTGTGTGTCTTGATGGTGGCAGATCTCTAACCTCCTCTCACAGACTTCAGGCTTAGCTCTGCCTTCCTCTGTGAAGATTTCTGCTTAGATTGACTGTTTCAGGAAGTGATTTCTCGCGGTTTTCAGAGCTGAGCCTCAACTACTAATCATTTCATGCAGAAAACCACATTTTAAAAGCGTCCTCATCAGCCACTCAAAGATTAACAAGGTTTGTATAATTACCAGATGATTATGAATGTGTTTTTTTGTTTTAATTATTGATCTTTAAGGAGAGTGTGGTTGTGATGGCCAGTGATCTCAGTGTGATGTTATATTTTATATTGCAGTGATTGATTATGCTCGCGGGTGCTGCTCACGGCGCAGTGAAAGTCTGTGACAATTTATTCAAATTCTGACAAGCTGGTTGTAAAACTTCAGTTCATGTGCTTTTTCCTGCGCGTGATTATGTTGCCACAAAAATACGATTTAGATCGTTTCAACCATCTTGCATCGCAAGTCTGGATTCACAGTTAACAAGAGCTAAATTTCAGCTTTTTAAATATAAACAAATTTATTAAATAGCCTACAATTTACTTATTTATAAATGTTTTTAGGCGCGTCCAGACATGTTCACCATAACAAGAGGCATTAAAATCAAAGACTGTGGTGCCATGTGGGAGGAGATGACTCATTTAGTGTTTTCACATATAGATGCCCTTCTTAAAATCTGAATTTCATCAGAGTCGGATTTAAATTATGCGGAAGTTATAAGGAAATTGATTTAATATATTCAGCGTTAAAACGAGCGGAGGGAACTAAAATCTTCTGCCTTCAGACAAACTGGCTTCTGCAATAAACGGGTACTGATGAAAACTTTTAATATTATTATTAAGCTATAGTAGTAGCCTATTATTGTTTGGACATTAGGCCTGTTGTATTCAACTATTTACTATCATGGAAGGATGACACCGTTGTTGAGCGGCGTTGTGAAACTCCTCTGTCGGCCTATCTTTCTGTTTTTATCGGTTCTGGCCTCATATCTTCACCAGCACGGTGTCCGGATGCCGCGGCCGTGATGAGTCTAATCGAGCCGGGGCATGTGGAGCTTTGATTTCCTGTCCTTCATTCACTGATAGGCTGTTCCGCCTGTGGCCAACCTGTGCCGTTAATTCATCCAGTGTAGAAGTACAGAGGTGGGATATAATATTGTGTTCATGCTAAAGCTGTTTGAAACAATCTATTATTCCATGGGAGTTCTCAGTTTGTGTTTCGGGAGACCTTTGTACAGGATTTGAATTGAGCTGATTTACTGATGAGTAGAAAATGTTAGTCACCGGGTGTGTCAGTTTAACGCAGCTCTGTATGTGGTAAAACTCCACATATAATAATAGATGATTCAATTTAATAAATTTTATTGATATTGATTATTGATCATCAAAGTGCATCCACTCCATCACTATAAAAGTTACAGGATTAATTTAATGTATCGCACCTGTGGTGGATAAAAGGCACCACGCAGGACGCGCAGCTCTCTCCTCTCCTCTATTGTTCCGTGCGTAATGACGCTCAACAGCCGCTGTAATCTGCGTCCTGAGCGAACAGAAAACAAACTGTCTCTATTATAGGGCTTCTTCCTTTTCAGCATAATGCCCAGGGTAACGTGAAACTGTCACCGCAGGCGCGAGTACGGCGAGTGTCTGTCACATAATAACAGTCCTTGATATCAACTGACCAGCGGACCGGAACAAAGCTGCGCCAAACTCTGTCCTGCGTGGAGCAAAGTGTCCTTCATATGCGTTTTATGTTTAGATTTATAGGCTACTGAATTATTGCCAATGCCCTTCTCTCATATTCTTTTAGGCAACATTATAGCGTTGTTGCAATTGTGTCTATAAGTGACTCAATATTAAGCGAGGACACAGTTGGGTCAGAGTTTCCCCCACCTCTTATATTTTACCACTAGGTGCTACATGCAGGTTCAACAAGACACCCTGGGGTGCCCCCCTGCGTTTCCTCTCCCTCTGTCCCCCTCCAAAGATTGAGTAAAGCGCTGATAAACCGTGTATCTCCTCCGACGTGTGACACGAACTGCAGCCTGGCAGCTCCAGGCGGTAGGATAAACACAGCAAAAAAAAAAAAAAATAAAGTTACTTAGATTCAGACTTATTGTCTGATTTCTATTTTGAAACAAAGAAATAAAATGAAGAGCTGATAATTCCCCGGCTGTTTCTTGAAAGTAGAGCAAAGGCGCACCACCGCGTCATATAGGCCTTAATTATCAAGTCAAGTCCTGAGATGAGTGACGCTGCTTTGGGGAGACATGACAAGAAGTCGCCCCCGCTGCAGACTATTTTCCTATCACCTGTAACCACCCCGGGCTGCACGCTGACTAAAACACTGCAGGCGGGTGTATTTACTTGCAGCGGGTGAGCGGGGGAGCCGCAGCACAGACACCTGTCCATGGAACACCTGGCGGACGGAACGGGACTGGACTCAGTCCGCGCATGCTCCGTCGTCAGGTTGAACTCTCTTATTTAAAGCACTTGGGACCCAAATCTCCCCTCCAGAGGAGACCAAGTGTCTGCAGGGTTCAGAGCGAGCAGCACCGAGCACAGAAGGAATCCACTGCCGCTGGATTATTATTGTCACTATCGGTGGTTTCTGCTCTCAGGTCAGAGATGCCTCGATCCTTCTTGGTGAAGAGTAAGAAGGCGCACAGTTACCACAAGCCCCGGACTTTAGAGGATGATTTCAGCAGGCTGGATTCTATACTGACGCAAATCTGCTCAGGTATGTGCAAAACGACGAAATAAATTAATCATTTTCTCATCCCATCTGATGAAAGCTAATGGCCCGATGTTTTTTTTAAATAAAAACTATCTTTGAGTGCGTGGACCGCTGACAGGAGGAGAGCAAATTAAAGTGAAACTGTGCACAAAAGTACAACTGATTTGTAGTTTGAAGGTCTGGAAAGAGTCGTTCAGATTATTAATATTGGCTCCAAATCGTGTTTTTTTTTCCCGAAAAAAAAAATTTCCCTTTAAAAATTAAATAATTTTATTAAACAAAATGTAAGTTGAATTACTGATGTTGACACAGTTGGTTCTGCGATGTTATGATGACGAAAAAATCACCTCGATAGATACATTTAAACGTTAGAGTGTCGCAAGTTTTGTTTTTGTTGTATCAACATTGTTTTTCTTTCATGTTAAATTAAAGGTTACTACTAGAAATAAGGTGATATTGGTCTTAACTTTAGCTAATTTTGCACATCTAATAAATCTTGACAATTCACCTACACTGGCTTTAATGTACTGCAAGTGCCACCATTTATGTCATAGGAGATAATAGAAGTATAATAGTCGCCTGTGCAGTTAATTAGGATGACCTTACTTGATGATGTTGATTGTCCTGTGTGTGTCCTCAGAGTCAGATAAGCTCCCAGATGAGAGCGACCTGACGGTGGACACGTATGGCCTCTCCCCGGACTCCCACCTGGCTGACGCTGCTGATTTCTCCCCAAAGTCTCCGCTCAGCTGCACCGACAGTCTGTGCACTCGATCCCCGGACTACGAGGACTTCTGGAGGCCTCCGTCCCCCTCTGCATCACCGGGTACACACACGAGCACACGCACACACACACACACACACACACACAACTTATGATCTTGTACTATATAGAAACACATAAAAGGCCAAGAGGGGAAACAGTAAAAGCTTGATGAGGCTACAAAAACCACAGACATGTGAGGTAACAATACAAGTCGAATTCTTGTGTAGGAATAATTGTTTATTTTTCATTGTGTATGAAATTTTCTGCACTATTTTGGAGCCATAACACTAAAATGTTAAGGTGATCACTTCAGTTAAGTTACATAACAAGAACATATGGGGCCTTTGTGGTAGATATAGTGAGTTTACATATTTTGTGTATTGTTCTAGTAATTTACCTACTTAATCATTTAGCCTACATATGACAGGAGTTCACGTGTTACATATAAAAGTGTAGGCCTATATAAGTGTGTTGGGCCTTGAAATAACTTTAACACAATTTTCTAAAGCTCATTGATTTATTTTAGCTATAGAGCACGCTCCTCTGTATCATCTGATATTCCTGGTTTCCATCATCAGGGAGATGTTCTCTGAAAGAACATTGCATGACTGACTTACATCGGCTCCTGTGGGGCCCTGTAAACGCCTCCTTTACATCAAATTTTCATCTGGTCTCTCTGTTCCCTTCTCCAGCTGATTCTGAGAAATCCCTGTCTCCTCTGGTGGACGACACCCAGCCCTTCACTGTCCCCTTCCGGCCCTACGCCTGGAGCAGCTACCCGGGGCCCGGGCTGAGGCCCCTGCTGCAGCAGAATCTACACCCGAGCATGGAGGTGGACCGGGGCCCGGCAGCAATGGCCTTTTACGGGGAGCAGAGTGCCCACTCAGCCCTGTACTCAGAGCGGGTTCTGGGAGAGGAGACTTACAGTGACTACAGGAGGCACGCTGCAGCTCTGCTGTTTCCTGAGGGAGGCCTGCGCGGCAAGAACCACAGTGTGAAGGCGCAGTCTGAGCTGCTGTGCTCCAGTCTCATCCTTAACGGAGCTTACAAGTGCGTCAAGTGCAGTAAGGTGAGGATGGAGCTGCATGCACAGTCTCGGCTACACAGTCTGTGAATCATCTAATATATACAAAACACCACAAGATCTGCAGCATGCATGATCCTATGTGACTTCAAGAAAACCCCAACCCTAACCCTTGAGCAAGACACTAAATCGCTCTGAGCTGAGACCTCCTTATTGAACAAAAAATATTTCTATTTCTATATATATTTCCAAAACTTCTACAACTTCTCGTTTCCCCCTCTTCAGGTGTTTTCTACTCCGCACGGTTTGGAGGTTCACGTCCGCAGATCGCATATCGGCACCAGGCCATTTGCGTGTGAAATTTGCGGCAAAACCTTCGGGCACGCAGTGAGCCTGGAGCAACACAAAGCTGTGCACTCTCAGGTGACCTCACACATTCAGTTCCTGCAGTTCACACCTTTTTTCTGCGTCTGCATCTTGTTGTCAACCTGTCTTCCTGTCAGGAAGGAGTGCGCTGACTTGAAGTCATGGGTTAAAAACCCGCCTCTGCATCTCGTTTCAGGAGAGAAGCTTCGACTGCAAAATATGCGGTAAAAGTTTCAAAAGGTCGTCCACGCTGTCGACGCACCTTCTCATCCACACCGACACCCGGCCATACCCGTGTCAGTACTGCGGGAAGAGGTTCCACCAGAAGTCCGACATGAAGAAACACACTTTCATCCACACAGGCAAGTGGAGCAGAAACACAGAAGCCTCATCCGGCACGAGTCAAATTGTTGCTCTTCCTATAATTTATATAATAATAATAATAATAATAATAATAATAATAA
>NW_019525119.1:491956-497709 GCF_002814215.2 Seriola lalandi dorsalis
ATGTTTTCTAATCGTTTTTTCAGGTGAGAAGCCGCACAAATGTCAGGTGTGTGGTAAAGCGTTCAGCCAGAGCTCCAACCTCATCACACACAGCAGGAAACACACCGGCTACAAACCTTTCGGCTGCGACCTGTGCGGCAAAGGCTTCCAGAGGAAGGTGGATCTGAGGAGACACAAAGAGACGCAGCACGGACTGAAGTGACCGAACACAACCTGTCCTGTCACCTGACTGCCCGTCCTTGTTCTTACAAAGACAAAGAGAAACTCTGACAAAGACATTTTTAGACAAAAGGCATTTTTCGCCCAGTGGCTCCGCTGCCTGCTTCGGGACATCTTGTTGGATCAAGATTCATCATGATCCGCTATCAGCTCCGTAAAAACTGAATGAAAATATATATAATAATATTAACCAACGGCAGATTTTTTTTTTATTTATTCTATGCAGGAAAGACGTGAAAATCCACCTTAGATTATAACAAACAAGGATTTTGCAGTTGAAGACATCAGCAACACTAAACAGGCCTTTACATCCCACTGATTGACTGAAGGCCCAGAGAACCAGAGATAAGCTGTGAACTGTAGAAAACAGAGATATGATATGATGAAACATGATACAACACATTTATCATGTTTGTACGTTGACTGATACGAATCAGCTTCAGTGGGCATTAAACCCAAAATATTTGTACTCACACTTCAATAAAAACCACCAGGAAAAGATGAAATCAGCGCTTCTCCAAAGACCAGAGGCTTTTATTTTATTGGACTAATGTTGACAAAACAGCCTCCTAACACAGAAGGAGGGTCAATGCCCGCGTGTCAGCTGTTATATTTGATTTTTTTTTCTTCTTCTTCCATTTTGCACATTTTCTTGTCAAAATAAACGTTTTGTCGTTTACAAAACAAAACACATTACGCAGCCTATTCGATTTTCTGTTTGGTTTTTATTGAATATGGAATAAAACCATAAAGTGAAATATGACTTCCTCTGTGAGTGAAATGAAATGAGACACATTTAAAGCTATTTACTGGTTTCATCACCAAAACTACAGCTAAAGTCTCCAGGAACTCTCTTTTTGGCACCTTGCAGTCTCCGTAGTCAATTTTAGTCAACTTTAATTAATTATGCACTACTGTATTACACGATGACCACGTTGTTTATTATTATTATTATTATTATTATTATTATTATTATTATTATTAGAAGTAGTAGTAGAAGTGGCTAATTTCATGTCATTATCATGAATTATTTAACATTTTTCTAGAGCAGTAAATTATCTATCATTAAAGTAAACCAATTTATTTTAATCTTCCAGCCACAAAACAAAACTCGGAGCTACAAGGTGTTTTTGGTTTTTCTTCTCAAAGTGTTGATGTAGATGATTAAAGCAAAGGCCGATAAAAACCAGAAGGCCGGGCCGTTTCACCACCTTGCTGCCGTGATTGTGAATGCCCAGAGGCTGCTGTTTGTTTTGACCACTGTCGCCATGTGTTTGGACCAAAAACAGTGTGAGCAGATTTAACCGTTAACCAAACGCCTTTTACCCTCATGGCTGTTATTTTAAGAAAAACGACTTTTGGCAGTCAGAGGAGGCACCACATGCCGCAGCTGTGATCCTCAGAGGGATTGGTGCTTGAGTTTATTTTACTTTGGCTTTAATGTTATGGATTGTAATCAAATGTGTTCTTAACATAAACTGGTTTAGTCTGGGTGGACCACAGCACACCTGAATGTAAAGAAATCCCACTGTGTATGTGTGTGTGTATATATATATATATATATATATATATATATATATATATAAAAGTAGGAAATAAGAATAGGAAAAAACACTTTCCTATTCACCACACATCAGAATGTTCAGTAGTTTAAGTATTTACAGCAATACAGTATATGTATACTGTATTGTTTTAATATACTGGCATTATATATAGAGAGATATACATATATATACCTCTATATATATATTAGGTGCAATATATACAGGAGGTAGGAAGTATGACTGACCAGTCATTATCAAAAAATAATAAACCATAAATATGACAACAAATCCATTAATCTATAAGAGAGATACAATTATTTACATATAACCTCCATCACTTTGATACTATGGATTGAGCTGCTGGTAAGGTGACCTAAACGACTGTATTGTTGATTACTTCATTCTTTCCCTGTGCCATTGTTTCTAACGCTAACAAAACAAAAGAGAAACAATCAGTTGGTTGTCTTCCCTCAACATTGATTGAAATCACTGACTCACAAGGATTTTCTCTGCCTCACTTCCCCCCAGATCGTACAACATCCAGGCCTGCAAAAATACTGAATATTTTAAACCCCAAGACGAATAGACTGCTTTAGAACAGGAAAAGGCAAGCTCATTTAAAGCCAGGCTTACTAGAGCTGTGCGCGGTGGTTTAATGTGGCACAAGAGTGAGTCACGTCATTTATGTAAAAATAAACTTCAGGTGCAACAACATTCCATGCTGTAAAATTATTTTAAGAATACATGTTGAAGTGGTATCTTTGCAGAATGGCTCGTCTAACAGGAAATCACTAAGTAGATAAATTACAGAGGAAAATGCTGCCATCAGAAAAGGGCTCAGTCTCGGTGATGCTGAGTCTCATCACAGGGGAGTTCCCTCCTGATGCAATGAGTTTGTCATTAAGCGTCTTTAACACTGAGGCAAACTCAAGCTGCCAGCGTGACCACAACACTTTGAACTACAAGGCAAAGGGGGCGATTTCAGGTGTGACACCTCCTTGCGGTGCAGAGCACATACACTGGGACTGAACATTTCACAACAAACTCCACTCAGAACTTTTTATAAAATAAAAAGAATTGAAACAATTTGCAAACAGTGAGGTTTTTTTTGTTGTTGTTTTTTTTTATCTCATAAGGTATTACACTGTTCCCTCTGAGAAAAGCTCTTCAAGCACAATCTCAGAGAGAAGCTTTTCAAGCAAAAATCTTCAAACGAGCCATTAGGCCGACCAGATTTCCTCCAAGGGCACGGGTGGATTTTTTTTTTTTTTTTTTTTAAAGCATTACCCCACTGCCCCGAGGCATATCAAATATGGATAGAATCCGGCTTGATCGATTGGAGTGGGCGAATAATCAGAGCACTGCAGTCTGAGGCTCAAATCTAGGCCTGCATCTTGGTCTATAAGTGCACACGCTCCAGAAACAACACGCACAGTAACCACACATGCTGCACACACAAGTGTACTACTGGATAAATTTTTCTTGACAGACACAGTTGTGCAATTAGAAAGTTCAGTGTCGTGGTTTTGAATGATTCATTATTAATCTCAGATTAAATATAAATTATAAAAGAGGGATTTTAGAGACACACTTACACGTTGGATTTAGATTTTTTTTTGCATCTTCTAATGTTTAAACTGCACAAATTCCCAATCTGGAATTAAAAGAGAACATCTATTACTGGTTTTATTATCATAATGACAGAAGAAGAGTTTATTGCCTTTATTTCCTCTTGTTAAGAGATGAAACTCTTGAAGAAAGATGCGAAAGTTGTAGGAAAGATGTTACCACAGGTCACCAAGCAACAATAGTTTTTGAAACCAGACTCCTGATTTACAACTGTGATATTCAGCTTGACGCACCAAAGGAAAGAATGTGATTAAAACATCACACGCAAATACATGCAATGGGGGAGCCACTATGAGGACAGAACAAATGTGATCATTTCCCTGAGGGCAAGCAGACCTGCTGTGTATATTGTAATAATAATGTGGTATTTGCTCTCACGTTGTGTTCAGCAGATTTCACACAGGTTTGACGGGTTAGAAAGAAAGATACAGGATTTCTGGCTGCAATCTTCTGAGAAAAAGCACTGATTCATATGGTTGATACAGGAAATGATGATAAGAAGTTCTTGGAACATGAAAAGGTATGAAACAAAAACTTCTCATACCATCTGTTAACACATTTTATTTAGGAAAGTTTCTGCATCAGAGAGACTTTTCCTGCTCACCTGTCCCCTCCCCCTGCAGTTGACACGCCAACTAAGCCGGGACAGACGATGAGAGGCACGGCTCATATAGGCCACAGCCTCTTTTGTTGCGGAGGCTTATTCATTATTCACCTGATCTGAAAAACAGACTGCAAACCAACTGCACAGCTGTCATCAAGCAACAAGGCGTAGGCACAAATTATTCATGACTTTGCAAAGAAAAGGCAGCAGAATGACGGGAAAATAATAACAAGAGACATCAGCGAGGCAGCTGACAGGCTGCACACGTGTGGGGAGATCCGGGCCTCTTCAGGCTGACAAGCTTCCTCCTGGAGCACCAGCCGCAGCTACACGCACTTCCCCCAGACGCCCGCTTTTAGACTGTAACAGGGCGGCATCAAACGAGGATGCATGTGTTTGTTTTAGAGATTTTTTCCACGACTGAAAAAGCAAGTCATCTCTTAAGTTTCAAAAAAAGATCAAGGTGTAGGGTGCACCCTGACTTTCACACGTTGTATGCAGAGAAAGTTTCCAGCCCAGCATGAAACTGAACCGGTTTAGTGGTTTAGAGAGTGATTAATAGGAACCATACAAGGATCAATTCTTTCTATTTCATTTTTTCTGTTTGCTCCCTCGCTCCATGTCTCATTTTATTTCTATGTTGATGATGCATTTCTGTTCCTTTCAATAAAGCCCACTTTCTTTACAGAAATGTCTTTTTGAAGTGGAAACTGAATTATAACCAATTTTCTTTAGCTAAATGCAGACGAGACATTAGATATTCTTATTACTAGCCCTCGATATATTTCTGATCAGGTATCACCAAATCTAAGATTCTTAAGCCTGGAGATAAAAATTGTGGAACGCTGTAACATTTGATCCCAGCTTCAAATTTAATCACCGTTACTAACTTTGTAACTTTGTTTTTATTCACTTAGACACAAAGCAAAGGTATAACCTGAACTTGGTTTGGAAGATACTAAAACACTCACATATAGAAGCCTTTGTTTTGTCACCTGCTGTAATCAAAAAGCTGCAGTCGGGCTACAGAGGATAACCAGAACTGAAAGATGGGGTCATGTTTCACCTGTTTCAGCTGCTCTATGCTGCCTGGCTGTTCATTTCAGAAATGATTTTAAAATGACTATTTAGAATTGATAACTTTTAGAGCATTACAAGTCCAGGCAACGAGCTAGATCACCTCAATTACCTTTAATTTGGCCTGATTTTAGTTAATTTGGCCTCTTATTTGACCCATTTTATCCAATTGATTTTGTCCACCAGGTTTTAAGCTTATATTGTCTGGTTTTATTTTATATTATATTGTTGTTGTTGTTGTTGTTGTCTGCTTTGGCCTCATGCTGTAAAGCACCTTTTAACTGCTGTTGAGAAAAAAGCTTGATAAATTAAGTCTAATAATAATAATAAATCATAATAATAATTTTAAACCCAACATAATATGACACATTCATGCAGGCCAGTGCAGGTGTGTGTGTTTGTGTGTTTGTGTGTGTGGGGAGGGGTGGTGGGTGGACAGTGTTGTTGTTTTCAGTTTCCAAGCCTGTTTATAATGGCATGTCCCAAGGTGTTTGTGCTTCTGTGTGTGATTCAAAAGCTACGAACACACACACACACACACACACACACACACACACTAGTGACATCAGAAAATGGTGGAGGCCAAATGAGAGCCGACATTTTTCTTTCCAGCTGCCTTGAAAGCTTTCCATTAGCCAGGCTCTGCTCTGAAGGTCTGGGGCCCTGAACAGCATGAGCCC
>NW_019525119.1:497729-575637 GCF_002814215.2 Seriola lalandi dorsalis
GGGTGGGGGTGGGGGGGGCTGCTGGTGGTGGTGGGTAGTGGTGGATGTGTGGGGGCCGGCTAGGACGAGGACTCACTTTGATGAAAGAGGGGGGCTGGTGAGGCTGTCCACTCATTTAAAGACATGTTTATCCGGTTCATTTAGCATCACATATCACTAGACAATTTGGATGTGAGCTGTCACTCAGGAACAAAAGGCTGCTCCGCCGTCACTCAGGAAGAACTCATGTCTGTGTCACAGTCCCCTGCTCTCTGGACGCTTCTACATGTAAAATTTTATATTCTGTACCTGACAAAATGAACCTGTGTTCAATCCTTTTATGGCATCTGCTGCTGGTGTTGTTGGCCTGGTTTCTAAAGTCACGTCTAATAAGAAATGAATCCTGAAGGTGACATTAAAAGGATCCACTCTGGTTAAAAGGCTTGATAACGAAAGATTCTCCTCTCTTCAGGGGAAAGACAACACATGAAAAGAAAATCAAGTGACAAGAAAGAGAGCTTTGCAGCCTTTTAGTGGGTGGTTGATATTCTTGTTCACTCATAAAAGGTTTTACATCGCAGAGAATTTGTGATGAGACGATGTGCAGAATGTAAAGCTGTGAGATTCATGCACAAATCCTCGCATGCTACACAGTTAATCTGAGTATAAATAACACTGAGCTGTTAGTACTTTTTTGTGCTGATGGAAATGATCCACAGCAGTATGTGACAGTATTAAAAAAACTGTGCAGCTTCAGTGCAGAAGGAGACCTTGGTTTAAGTATACGAACTACATCTATTCAATAAATTCAAATAAGAAGAGATCTGGTAAAGTAACCGAAAGTGCAGGTAACCGAAAGCGCAGAGTAAGCGTGAGTTGGACATGTGCGGGTGTTAGAGGTGTTGGGAGAGAACATGTTCTCGGAAAAGATCAGTCTTCAAGAGATTCTTGAAGCCAGAGAGTCTCGGCTCTGATAGCTGATAGATGGAACACAGTTGCCAAGCAGGAGCATAAGCTTGTATGATTGAGTGGAGGTAGATGGGTGAAGACCCAGAAATCACAAATTACAATGCAGTTGCAGTGCCAATAAGTTCTCACGTTTTACTGTTTTACAACATTGAATCAAAATAGATTTCATGTCACTTTCTGTGACACGGATGAAAAGAAAAGTGAAAACAAAGATCTACAAAGTCAAAACATATGTCTGCATGAGTATTCAACACCTTTAATAGTCACACTGCAGTATCACTGGGCAGAGTTTGTTTTTTGAAACCACATACCTGCATGTAGCCATGGGGAGTTTCAATTGATTGTAGTATATACAGTACATACACCTGGAAGGTTCAGCTTTTGGTTTGTAGGTATCACCACAAAACCTAACCTATAGCGCAAAGACAAAGGAACTCCTTCAAGCAACTCTGAGAGAAGGTGACTTAAAGTCAGAGGATAGACACAAAAAAATATCCAAGTCACTGAACATCCCTCCAGTCCAGTTAAATCAATCATTAAGGAATGGACAGAGTAGCTCTAAATCTGCTAAACCTACACAGAAAAGGCTTAAAAACGACATGAATGTTCTGGAGTAAAATCAGAGTCCAGATCTCAGTTCAATCTACAATCTGTGGCTCCATTAAAAAACAGGTTGTTCACTCAGAATCCTGATGCAACCTGATTGATCTGGAGTAATTTGCAAAGAAGAATGGGGAAAACATTGCAGTGTCCAGTCAGTGCTGCCAAAGCTGCTTCTATGAAGTACTGATGTGGAGTGGGTGACTAGTTACGTATTCAAACATGTATTTTGTATTTGTAATTACTTACTTCACTGTTTCTGTTCACCAGTGTCAGAGAGCCACAGTAAATCTGCTTTGATTCAATGTTGTAAAACAAAACAAATCAACATGAAAACTTGACTTTTATAAGGACTCAATGCATAAATAAACAAACCATGTACAGTACAACCCAGTGTTGTGTAGCCAAAGATTGTAATGAAGCGGTAAGATGTGTTGCAATGCAGGAAGGTTTAGTGCCTCTGTCAAAATAACACACAAAACCTCTTTCAGGTTGTATTATCTATGCAAACAGCAGATGATTTGAGAACGAGAAGGCAGCACAAGATGTTACTTTGTGATACTGTCATCCCCTTAACCAGGCCTGATTGCAGCTATGAATCTTTCTAAAAAATTCATAAGATCCATTTCACATATGACCGAGCCAAGCATGTGCCTGTATCTAAATAGCAAGGAGAGAGCGAGGCGAGGAAGATCTATAAGAGGAGTCCTCAGCTAAAGGAAGGAGCACAAAATGACAAAGATTTATTCTCAGCCATGATCAAATATTTATGCTGAGGCATTCAAGTAAAGTTACTTTTTGTGTTCTGATTTAATGAATGATTTGAGCAGTGGTAGTGCTGGGAGGCACAGATGTTGGGTTCGCTGAAGCCTGCACTAATGCCCATTCAGGGGTCTGTGTGGTCATGTGTCAGACTGCAGCAGGATCAAAGCAGAGTAATGCCATTGTGGCGATCGCGGCATAGAGGAGTAGGATGGTAAGTACTTCCACAGCCCCAGAGGTCTACACCGGGCCACGGCCGGGCAAAATGAAGCAGGAACGAGTGAGAATAATTTCTATATTAATATACTGTCTCCTGCAGGAGAAACAGCATTTCTAAATAGGATTTTTTTTATCCTGTTTCATCCATAAATTAAAATGAAAGGTGACAATGAACAATTAGTCTACATACCATTGAAGCATAACATTAACCCAATTCTGTTTTTTTTTGTCATGTGCCAGTATGTTGCCAATCACTCTATTAGAGATGGGCCACTTTACAATAGGAGTGCGCACAGTGGGATTGATCCCAAATGACAAAGCCACAGTCAAAGGAAATTGATCCAGGCAGTGCAGTGACTCTCCCATTCTCCCTCTGGCATCCACTGAAACATTAATGACCCCAAGCTGAATCTGATCTGGCCTTCTTTACTCAGTGTTTTGTCTTTACTCAGAGCTGTCTGCCCACTTAACATCCTCTGAAATAAATATATTAAAAAAATATTGATTATTTGTGTCAAAAATGGCTTTCTCAGGATAAAAGAACCCAAACTGAAAATATATGTCACCTGAAACAAACAAATAACAAAACTAACAAATAAATAACTACGCAGTATAAAAACTTTCACCTTCATAACTAGTAGTGAAAGAAAAGATTCTAAACAAAGTTGTAAAGTCTGTAAATTCAAAGACAGGTCCAGATCAGATGACCTGAAAGCAAGCAGTGAGTGGGCAGGAAGTGCCAGGAGACATCAGTGGCAGGTGAAATAGAAATTCTAACACTCGAGTGAACACTTAAACTTATAAAGGGAGTTTGAAAAAAAAAAAAAAAAAAAAAAAAAAGGCTAAAAGCCTCCATCACTTCCAACAAGACATTGGTACCCCAAACACAGTGTGTCAGCATCTTTAAACACCGGAGAGAAGGGGAGATGACAGAATCGTTTTGACAGCCAGTTCACATGTAACATCTCCGATTCATCCACCTTGGGGAGTTGCTGGGCAGTTTTACCCCGCTGCCGGGGGAAACCAAGCCCCGTGTGTGATAGCAGAGTGGGCAGGGCCGAGCTTGTGCGCCGCGCCACGCGCCACTTATTGATCAGAGTCAGACAGGGTGTCAGTCTCCACAGCCCAGAGATACAGCGGGCAAGCAGCAGTTATCTGTGTCTATTAAGGCGTCCGCTCTGTGTGTATTGATTGGGAACAACTCGACACAGGGAATTGTCATCAAAATGCCGATTTACAAAAGGTTGAGCAGGCAGTGGTGGAGTCTGTATGGTGCAGGCAGTATGGATTTGTTGATGCAGTTCCTGCCAGCGGCACTCGATACCAGACAGATGCTGCAGCTCAGGACAGACTGAGGTGTGTGGCCTGGGCCTTTGTCTCACCTTGGGAGCTTTCACCTCACAGCACACTGGTAGATAAAGCAGCTTTATGCCATGTTGAAAGATGTGAAAAAGACTGGACTACATTACCGCAACAGCTTCTGCCAGAGCACAAACAGATGTTCTCCAAACACACACTCAGACTGCACCCACACGGCCCCTCCCTGCGATTGTTTGCTACAGGGGCAAAGCTTTTACAAAAAGGGGCCAAGGTCAGGATTCTCCCTTGTGAGACCACAATCTCCATTAGCTGTCAGTACACTGGGGTCTCTCTTTCCCCCTGAATATATTCTACTTCTAGACTCCACTTCTACACTGGCACCACTGCTGAGAGAAGAAGAAAAATGAAATGAACAGCTCATGTGAACTCACCTCTACAGCGCAAGGTCACAGACCTAGTTGTGTGTTGACAAAAAGTCACATACTTGTACTTTCCTCTATAGAATCTACACATACAAAAATTAAGTTTTATCTACTGAGGTTTTCACATGTCTGTCTCTGAGATCTTAGCTGCCGTCCAAACGGAAGAGGAGAATAGAACATCATTTCTAGCTTTTAAAGAATTTGGCTTTATGTTTCTTATTGTCAGCAAATCCCATGAAAAAAGACCAAACCATTGATCCTACTAACAAGTATTTTAGTCTGATATTGAGCCTGATATATTCTTCTGTGTCACAGAGCTCCAGTGTTGTCCAAAAAGACAACATCAATTAACCACATTGTTGAACTTCATTACCATGACAATCCTAATAATCCAACCAGAGATTGTTTTCTACGAAATGCATTTGCACACAAGTATCAAAAGTCTGTGGTTAAACACAGACTCCATGACTCATGCACTATTTACACATGTTTGAGTAATGTTACTGAAATCCACATCACTGATCACTGATAGATAATTACTAAGCCTTCTTTGAACGTACAAAGACTTTTAACATGTGCTTCTTCAGTGAAGAATGAATATGTTGGAGTGCCACAGACATGGAAGTCAGAAAGTATGACAAAGAAAATATAGAGTAACATCAACCTTGTCCTTTACAGCAGTGTAAACGACTCTGATCAAACTCAACAACAAAGTCTCTTTCCACAAAAAGAGCCCTGGTTGCTCTGGAAAAGTGAGGACAATTTTCATTGGACGTTAGTTCTACCAAAGGAACAGTCCTGATTAACTCCGCCCACAGGTCAGCGGATTGTGTCACGTCAATTTTTTACAGAACAACACATCGTCTTAATTCTTCACACAGAAGACAAAATATTAAATATTTGAGATCCTTCCATCATCAATCTCATAATTATGCTCTGATCAACAGATCAGACAATAGTCTTAAGTATCTACACTGGAATATAAAGAAAGATATAGGGTAAATATACAGGTAGTTTACGTTTCTTCCTTTTTGTGTGATCTGGGTGAAATTTAAACTATCAAACATTTAACTTCACTTGAGATCCTTTGGATCAAATAGTAAAGCAACAATCACAAAAGCAAATCTGGACTGTATAAAAAATATTTTAAAATCAAATTCATCCGCCCGTCCCAGAAAGCAGCAGTGTAGCTGAAGCGGGACCCAGGGGAGAGGCCCTAAACATGGCAGTTTTTCTTGACAAGCACAGCGGGGCCTGGGGAGGTGCTGGGCAGACACGAGAGCTTGCAGCAGTCTGCCGAGGCCTCCCGGGGACGCCGAATGGATAAATAGTTCACTTAGAACCTCTTGCTCTCTAAGAGGTCACAAAGGAAATATGGGATAGAAAGGGAAAGTGGAGAGGCTTTATCTCGCTCTCATAGGATTGCTGCCTGTTTGTATACTAGACTGCTCCATAAATACTGCAACATCTGCTTTATGACTGAAATGATACAGTCAACTGTGCTTAACTCGTGATTTTTCTTTCAACTAAAGAGCAAACTTATGTTACTTTACATCGTGTTCCATCAGGACATATCAACATGTCATAAACCTTGAGCTACATCCTCAGAAACACAAAGGAACTTGATGAATCTAAAACTCAATCCTAACCTAATCTGCTTTCCTTCAGCGTCCTGGAGCTGATAGAAGTCCATCTTCTACACACCTTGTTACACAGTTGTGTTGTAGTAGTCCGGTAAATTAAATATAGATGGATATGTGATATCGGTGACCTGAGATATGGCTCTGAACACTGCCGACCGCTCCCCACATGCCTAGACAGCACGGGCTGTCACACAGTATCTTCACCTGACCTGAAGATTCATGGAAACAGATACTTCAGTCAAGGCTTCCAAATAAATGTACTTGTTGATCTAAGATAAATTACAGGTGTAAAGTGAAGCTGCAGACTGTGTGTCAGATTTCACACTGGAACATTTTATCTCCTGACACACTGATACAGGGAGCGATATACATTATTGGCCACACTATATGTCAGTGGTTGTGTCATTTGGGTTTTTTATTTTGGTATTTTTTCATATGTACGCCTATACTTTTATATCGTTTCTGTCAATCAAACCACAGCCACGCAGTCCTGATGTTGAAGATTAAGAATCTTTGACAGTAATAATCAATAATAAGATGCGTCTTAACTTTGATTTATAACAAGGTTAAAAACAAATATTTGATTTGAAGTAAATACATTTGGCATTTGTGCTTGTATAATTATTAAAATATGAATTAAAATAAATAACCCCTTTACATCCATATGTGTCAATAAGGTGTTGAATGACAAATCCAATCTACAGTAATGGACATGGCTCTCCAGAGAAACAGTGCCCTCCTGAGTTGGAAAGTGATCACTGCTTTTACTCACTCATGTGGACATTTGTATTCTTTGTTATAAATTAATAAAAATCAAGCAAATCTGGATTCTACACCTTTACTAATATGGACAAGTGATTTTTTTTTTTTTGTATAAAGCTGAACCAATTTTCAACCAAAATACATTTTCACTGTTTTGTACCCATTAATATAAAAACAGGAGCAATTGCAGTCCAATAATAAAAAATAAAAAAAATATTTTAGGCTGCAGAGTTTGCTCAAAAGATTCATTTTCTATGGTGTATTAGACGGTCTGCTGTAGGCTCTGGCAAGTGAAAGTAAAAGACGACTAAACGAAGCAACAGCATGTGGTATTATTTTCACCTTGTAAGTTTCTGTGTGTGTGTGTGTGTGTGTGTGTGTGTGTGTGTGTGTGTGTGTGTGTGTGTGTGTGTGCCATCAGAGGCAGTTTTGAGGACTTTGAAAGGTGTTAATATGTTAGATGTTTTGTCACCATGACAGCATCACAACTGTACAACATACAGTCATGAAACGTCAAAGGTGTGTAACTGACAATCAAAATGAAGGCAGTTTGACGATGAGTGTGGTCCAAACCATGACTGCTGTGTGCTCATGTTATAAAGTAGTAATAACTTCTGCATACCCGTGTAATTATGTAGTAATAACTACCAAGTACTCATGGGTCAACATGTTGAAGGCTGCTGTGATCTCATCACAAGATGGTCTCTAGTTTGCTTTTGTGTCTGTTGCTCCCCAGGACAACTGGCGAAACTAAACGTCATCAGCTAGCAATTAAGAATGACAAAATCAGGGACAAACATGGAGTGAGCAGCAGTCTGTTTACTGTATTTGCTTTGCGGCTTTTGTCTAGGGCTTTCATCACACGGCAATACAGAGAGCAAACCTGAGCGGCAGATGTTGGCTAAATCCAACCGTTCAAACACGCTTGTCTCCCTATTCATCTAAAATCAGGACTTGAGCTGCTCCTTTACTGAAGCTGTGTGGCTGCAGCAGGAAATCAGTGATTGTTTTTCTATTATATTACACACGCATGTGGACACTGGGGACAGGGGAGAAGCCTTTGTGTTTACACAGAGGAGCGATACGTTGTCAATCAGCAATCATAGAAAGGCATTCTTAATCCTTGTGCCTCACTGTACAACAGGCTTTTCCATCTAATTACACAGAAAAGTCTGGAGCACCCAGCACATGTCACAGGTAGATTTATTTGTCTCATACTGTCAAAACACAATGAGGCTAAGAGCAGTGCTGCGCATGTCAAATGAACATAGCACTTACTTGTTTAGTGCAATAACTACAAATAAGTTAAACTACTTGACCTTTTCATACAATTGATTCATCATTTACACTTAGAAGGCCAGTCTATTGGGTACACTTGTGCAGTCTAAAACAAAAGCTTTGCAATAAAAATTCACCTCTATGGTCTTATGCACCTCAGAGCAGCATTTCTTCAAGGACCTCTCTGTATTTCCTTCATCCTCCCTTCAATTCTGACCAGTCTCCCTGTCCCTGCTGCTGACAGGTTCCTCATGTCTTTCAGGCAGTCGCTGCTTTCCCTTAATACCTACAGAGTATAAAAATAAACTACTGGAGACTTTAAGATGCTTTAGATGCACAATGTCCACAGCAAACATTAAGTCTGTTTTTATTTTGGTAAAAGTTAACGTATTATTCCTGTGAGTGGAACAGAAATAGAGCCCTTCTTAAATCTGTCTGCACATTGTAACTGCCTTACCACACACTGACGATGATAACAAAAGCAGACATGATGATCACTGTGATGAACTCACATACATCTATACAATTTGATTTAAATACCTCAATAAAATGAAAAGAAATACAGCTGCAATAGATGATTAAAAAATAATAATTAAATACATGATATTATTTTCAATATAAAAATATGTATGAATTGGTATTTTGGTCACAGTCATTGTTTAGTACTGTATGACCACCTTCAGTGCAGGAAACTAGGCATGTATTTCAGTGAACGGATGTGTGAGTGGGTAGCAGAGACATATTCAATGGACTACAACACTATTTACAACAGGGGTTCAGGACTGGGAGTGTTATTACGACTGGATCCTTCCAGACAGTTCCACATTTTCTGTGACCACACATAAGTGCTCTGGTTTAATCCTATTACATGTCAAGCACAAAGGGAGATAAGAGGTTTACGTTGGGGTTCCTTACAGACCGAGTCTCTCTCTTTCTGTTTCTCCCTCGAGACACCAGCAGAGCTTCACATTTTTCATACTGGTGCTGACACCGGTTATTAGACCTGCCACAGCATCTGTTGTGTTGTGTTGAAAATAAAGACATATTGATAATAGGATTGCCTGGGAGGACTGAGGAGACACTGATGATGAAGGAGGATCAGGTGAATGAAACAATCCGGAGATGGGTAAGTCAACAATTTGCTTTCACTGTAATACAATTTAGCTGAGGCTGATCATTCTCATGATCCTCTATCATGATGATTCAGTGAGGTAGGACCCTGTGTGGCGGGTGCTTTTAATAAATCACTCAAATAACATACCTACTTCGACTGACTGACATTAACGTGAACCAGAACTGGCCTGCTCTGTGTCTCATGCCTTCCTCCTCTCTCACTACAGAGACCTATCAAAACAAAAAAGAAAATATGGCAATAATAAACAGGTGCTTTGCCGGTAATAATAATAATAATAATAATAATAATAATAATAATAATAATAATAATAATAATAATCATAATCATAATCATAATCATAATAATAATCACTTGCTGCCCGATTGGTAATAAAAATGATAGATGTTCCAATAACATTTTCTCTTTCTGGGTCTTTAAATTACAGTGTTTATAAGACAGAGAATATGAACATAATTTGATAACCCTCAATCTTGTATTTAGAGAGAAACTCCAGAAGAAGATCTGAAGCCAGAGGACTACCAGCAGTTCAAGAATTTGGGATCTGCATGTCTCACTCGGGGTGATAACGCGCAACTACTGAAATTCGTTCAGGATGAGAAAAACCAGGTATTTCTCCTCCTGCACCAAAACAACAGAGGAACATCTGCTCAGCAGTAGAAACACCTCACAGATATGAAGTGACAGTAGATCGACAGTGTTAATCTGTCATACAGGACTAACAGCACATACAAGGCCACACTGCAGCCTCCTGAGCACCAGCAGCTACCCAGCTATGCTAAACATTTAACATGCACATCACTACTCTGTGCCTGCTGGCCTCTTGACCTGGAGGTGTGGGGAGGAAACAAGCAGATATTCAGTCAGATTTCTCGCTCCACTGCTAACCCTCTCCAATACGGCATTCCTCTAAGTGCCCTTGGTTGTCCTATCTCTCCACGCTTCATGCAGTTTTGTGTAGTGTACTTTTAGAAGCATCTTACTCCTTCCTCTTTCTGGGGCAGTCCCGAGGGGTTTAAGATGATTGATTATCAAATGAGAAATCCCTGGCTTTCAACATGGACGTAGAGAGTAAACTTAGACATGGAGGGAGATATAGTCAGTACTGACAGTAATGGGGCTGCATTCCTACAATTTATTAAATTCTGTTGAAAAGATAAAGAATGGCAGCCATTTGTGCATCAGAAGGGTGACAGGCAAAAACATATTTCTGCAATTAACATTATTGCAAAAGCCAATAAACATGGCAGTCATGTCCATGATGTACTTAGAATTTGACAAACTTTTAGAGTTCAATATGGCATTGGAGAATTTTTTTCTACCAATTTCTACCATAATCATGCTTTTTAACGTCAGTCCATGAAATCACACTTTACGCCACAATGGTATGTATCGGATGTAAAGCAAGTGTGAAACTGGAGTTGCTGTTGCATGCACCTTTTTCTGCAGTTACATATGCAAAGTAAAGGAAGGGCGCAGTGAATCTATGGCAACAGGGTCTCTGTTTTTCTGGTTACTGATGAAGTATGTTTGCTTTCTCTTGCTCTTAGGGAATTGTGAAGTCTATGGGTTGTGTTCTCACGGCACCTCTTGTAAATGAAGTAGTTAAAAAAGGGATGAGTCTCGATCCATGCCAGGCTGCCATCACACATCTGACCAGCGTAGGTGCAAACAATTCATTTATATAATGAGGCGTGCTTCCTATACATTACATCAAATGTGTGTTTTTGCTTTTAGACTTGCAGGCCAGACGAACTCCTGCATAGTTTGCTTGAACTAATTGAGGACATTGATCCGGCTGCCATTTCTGAGACCATCATAGCCCTCGTCCCACATCTTAAAACAGGTGACACAGCTCTCTGTGCGATGAATTATGATGTCATATTATAACACATGCATAATAATAATAATAATAATAATAATATTTTTATAAACAATTATAGATGTGTAGCACTTTTGGTTTTAGTCAGGGTCATTTTACTGGCGATAACGCATGCTATTTATGTTGTTATGGTATTTGGCTCCCCCTGCTGTACATTAATGTTAACTAACAACCACCTTGTGTGTTGAGAAGTGCTGCTTCGGATGGAGGGTAGAAAGGCAGCTCGTGTGGGCTTGGTTCTGACTGCCCTGCAGAAGCAGTTGTTGCGGCTGCCTGTTCCTTACACCAAGCAGCAGGAGGAGGCCGATGAGTACGGTCTGTGTCGCTGCTGCACCGCCCTGGCTGAATTCACAAAGTCTTTCGTGGAGGAAGTGAAGGGGAAAGACGGAAACTCTGTTACCACTGCTGAAGATGAGGAGCTGAGGACTGAGCTTCTCAAGTTGTACGTTTTATATATATGGTTATTTGGTTTAAGACAGATTAAACAGATGTTGATAATGGTAACGGTTTGTGTGTTTGAGAGATCAACAGGTTTTTTTCATTTTTTCGTTTTATTCATCCATTTTGTATTTTTTCTTTTCAAGATGTATCATTTTGGTAGAATATACACATATATTTTTAGAATAATTCTACATTATTTTTAAGTTTATTTATACTTTATACTATTTATACATCCTCAAAATTAGGATCTCAAAATTCTGTGTCTCTAGCTAAAAAAAAAGGTTTTTCTATTCTACTTTTATCTTTCAGTTGATGACAATATATATTCAACACTAACAACCAGCTTAGTATTAGTTTACAATATTAGCATTGTAGGTGAAGCATTAATGACAAATGATCAATTTTTTCCTTGCAGCTGCATGAGGAGCTTGAGGGAGCCTTTGCTAGAGGCTGAACTAAACCGAAACAGGAAATCATCGCTTTGGCTCTTTGCAACAGAGATAATGGTAAGAGCAAGGTCTTCTCTTCTTCTTTTTTAAATCTTTAAAGAAGCAGCAATACAGTGGAGTAGTTTTTTCTGTTTTTTAAGAGATCAATTTCACTATCCAATCGTACAGGTCACACTACCTGCAATCCAAGTGTCCCTGTCGGAGCTGCTGTTCTTCAGCTCTCTGAAGAAAAGCACTGTGATGGACAAAAGTCAGTCAAAGGAATCCAGAGCGTGTCTGGCCTATCTGCTGTTTGTCCAGCTCATCACCATCGACAGCTTTCCAGCAGTGTTCAGGTGTGATGAGAAGACATACATAGGTGATGGTTTTGATTGTAACTGTGCTGTACAAATGGTTTAAACTGCACTTTTTCCTGCTGTTCCAGTCCTGTATTTGTTCTTCAGTGCAACATGGAATACATCAATGAACTTCTCAGTAGGTATGCTGTTAGCACAACATGAAGTGAATATGGTTCTTGTTTTAAAATGATCAGTTTCTTATAATTATCTGTCATCTTGCTTCTTTAACAGCAAAAAGGAATCGCACTTGCTGAAAGGACTGGTAAGGGCACATTCATATACAGTTTTTCTTTCTAAAAGGTGAGATTAGATCAAGCTTGATCGTTGAAAACTAAGGCCATTTTTCTTGGGAATAATTGTGTATTATCAATCAGGCACTGTATGGAAAGAGCTTGGAGAGCGTGCAGGACAACAGCCTTCCTGTGAGTCTACTGGAGCTGAAGAGCTTTTATAGTGTACCACAGGTAAGACAAGCGTGACATCTGCCTCATTTTTACAAATTTAAAAGCTGAATTAAGACTTTGACTGTCACATAACAAAATGTGACCAGTTTGTTGCATACCATAACAGTCACGAGAATTATATGAATACTTTTGACCAATCAGTGACTGATCGTTGTCCTGTCATTCACAGAAACTGCGGCAAGTACTGACTGACTGCCCAATGCAACATTTGGTGAGCATATAATTTATCCTTGATGAGTGGAATGTATTCTACATCTGTGATACTGTTAAAACATATACGTTTGTTGAATTGAAATTTTCTTTTGTGATCACTGCTTCCCCAGAGAGAATCAGGACTGCAGGTTTTCCAGCTCTTTATCAATAAATTAGATGCTGAGGCAAAGCACAAGTTTTTCAGGTGAGAAATGACATCACAGGAAAAAAGAAAATATTACTCAAATTCAAGCGCGCCTTCGTGAACTTGTTACGTTTCAGGGTTTCTGTGGATTAGTTAATGTAAATACAATGCACATTTTGCATATCATTTATAGCGCCTATTAAACTCACGTGAGCACTTTATCAAGAACACTTTTACAATCAGCCAATCACATAGCAGCAGTGGAATTAATAAAATCATGCAGACTGAGGTCAGAGGAGAATGACCAGAATGGTGGGAGCAGACAGAAAGTCCACGGTAACTCAGATAATCACTCTTTACAACTGTGGTGAGCAGAAAAGCTTCTCAGAATGAAAAATATGTTGAAGCTTGAGGCCGATAGGCTACAACAGCAGGAGACCACGTGCCCTCCTGTCACTAAGAACAGAAATCTGAGGCTGCAGTGGACACAGGCTCAGCAAAACTGGACAGCTGAAGACTGGAAAAACAAAGCCTGATCCAACGGATCTGGATTTCTGCCGCGGCACAGAGATGGTAGGGACAGAATCTGGCATCAACGGCATGAATCCATGGGCCAAACCTGCCTTGTGTCAACACTCCAGGCTGGTGGTGGTGGTTTAATGGTGTGGGGAATGTTTTCTTGACCCCTTAATGCCAATCAATCATGATTTGATTGTTACTGACCATGTGCTTCCCTTTATGACCACAGCTTACACATCTTGTAATGGCTACTTCCAGCATGATAATGTTCCATGTCACAAAGCAAAAGTCGTCAGACTAGTTTCATGAACATGCGTTCTTCAGAGGCCACGAAGAACTGAGGCCGTTTTGAGAGCAAAGGGAGACCCTACTCAGTATAAGTGTGGTGTTCCTAATAATGTGCTCAGTGAGTCTTTATACTGAATTTGTTCCTGCTTTAACCTACTGCTACTGTATTCCTCCCAATAATACTCTGAACTTTATCAACAACAATGTTTTCATTTGTAGGTGCATGTTAAAAGTCAGCAACCATGCAGGAGTGGAGAGTTATATAGTAAAGAACATCAAGAATCAAGTGGAATTTTCCATGAAGGTGAGAGATGTGGGCTTTCTAGATTCACATTACTATTTTTGATAAGAAATTAGAGGATCTGATCCTTGTGTTTAACCTCAGTGTTGATGCCTTAATCACTGTTTAATCTGATGATGTTATCTGAGGGTGTTTAATCTAATCTTCTCTAGCCTGGCAATGCCAATAAATGGTTCCTGGGAGAGGACTTTCTCTCATTGCTGAGACTGGTGCTGAGTTTGCCTCAAGGTTCTGAGACAGATCTGCTCAACAGTATGGACAGGTGACTGACATAAACAAGAGTTTAACATACTGACATTGCTCATTTTGTAATTTATGAGCCTACATTATGCATAATCCAGTAACTTCTACTAACTGTAGTAACTTCTACATTCCAAAACATACACACCACAATTTTAGAGAGGAGGCGATGCAGTGTGGAAGAAATCCCTTAGTGATGGTCTGTTTATCGTAAAAGTTACAAATCTTTCAAATCCCACACAAAGGGGCTTGTATTTGGACAAATCACAAACCACATATATACATGAGATGCAACCTGGAAAACTGTAGCTACAATCAAAATCAAGGCTGCATTTAAATGTAAAAAATTTCTGTGACATAATTAAGTTCAGATCTAATTAAGTCACAGACCTCTGCTCAAACCAATCTCAACTTTCTCAAAATGTGGCTTTCCTGCAGAGATCCAAAGACAAAGTCTGTAAATGTGAGAACTGGGACACTTTATCCAGACTCAGCCATTAAGCAATGCCCTGTCTTTGTTTATCAAGGATAATGGAGAGTCTGAATCTTGTGCGCTATCTACTTATCAGAGACAAAGAACCGTGGAGTAATGTAAGTCAGTCTCATTTAACACTTTCACTGCTCTTCCGCCAGCCAGCCTGGTTAATGCAGAAAGCTGACGATATACTCCTCTTTCCCTCAGACGGATGTGTGGGAAGAGCTGGGCAGGATGAAAGACGAATACCTAAAAATGCTGCGTGTGTGTATCAGCATATCAAGACCGTATTATTCCGCTGAACTGAATGCGCTGAGGGAGGATCAAAAGCTAAAAGCAAAAGGTTTTTCTGCTAATCAAACTGACAAAATGACAATGAAATACCCTTGCACAAATATCTAATGGAACAATAGTATCACAGTTTTCATACCATGAACCATCTCTGTTGTCCTCCCCCAGAAGCCAGAGATGCTGCCAGATCCACCAAATTAGTCAAAAGCTTAACAGTGAAACATGAAAACGTGTCTGATATGTCTCCAGAAGTCCAGCACCAGGTATAGAAACTCTCTTTCCTATCAGTTATCATTTTGGTTTTTGCGTCTGCAGACAAGCTGACTGCTCTCATGTGTCTCAGGTGTTGCAGAGTGCTTTGGTGACATTTGACCTGATGGAGAGTCTTATAGTCCGGATCGAGGAGATCACAGAGGAAAAGCTGAAGATCCAATAACTTAACCGAGAACGCTCATGCTCAAGTGTCACTTCCGACCACTGGGTTATTTTTCTAAACTCTATTTTATTTTATGATCGATAAAACATTTTTTTTTTTTTTTTTAAATGCATTCAATTGAATGTGAACATTTCTATGCCAAAGTTATTGTAAGAAATGTAAAAACAGAACAAACTGTGCTGAAACACTTGTACCTTGTATTTATATGGTTACCAAATAAAACTTGTACTGGTTAGCATCAAATAAAACTACACAAGGGATTGAGAGAACATGCTGGATCACCTGCTGAACTTCATAGTATGTCTCTTAGCATCTCCCACACAGGACTGCTTTCAACGATGTGAGCCTGAGCCAGAGACATCCGGTCTTGAATAGTGACTGCATGGGGTTTACTGGTGGCCTGCAGACAAATGAGACTTGGCTTACTTCACAAGGGAACAACAGCATGTCTAATTTATTAAAATAATAATAATAATAATAATAATAATAATACATTTTATTTAAAAGGCGCCTTTCTTTGCACTCAAGGACACCGTACAGAGTTACACAAATTGAGATTAAAAACACATTAAGAAGAAGCAACAATAAAAATGAAACATAAAAATAAAAACAATACAAAAGTGACGGAGCAATTGGCATCAGATGGAAAAGGCAGTTTTAAACAGATGTGTTTTGAGTTGCGATTTGAAATTATTATTTAGTATTACCAAATTACTTTTGTGTACTGCCTTTATATTTACCTTGGCAATCGTCAACATTCCTTTGACTATCTCAGCATTGTTTCGTACAGGCAGAATCTTGAGATTGCTGCCCAAGAACCTGAAACAGAAAAACACTTCATCAGTTATTTGAAATACGACTGGACAGATGATACCAGAATCCTTATTACATTAGTGTCAGTCAAGCAAATCAATTGGGCAACGCCCCCTGAATTTGTAAAAGAATATATCTACCTGCACTGAATCCCTGACAAAATTTCCAATTCCCTTTTTCCAATAAATGGCGCATATAGAAGTAGGAAGCTGTTGCGGTGTACTTGCACAAACTTCTTTATCCTCTCCATGAGTCCTGATTCCTCAAAACGCTCTGGGAGGTCTTGAGGGTCAACCAACAGAAATGCAGTTCCTGGTAAATAAGCAAGTAAGTTATAAATGCCTTATATTGAACAAAACACAGAATGACATTATTTATTTACAGAATATTTGTGGTCTGTGTTTTCAGGATCAGGTAAGGATCCAATAGCAGCTTAACAAAGCGAGTAGGAATGAGAGGTAGGTTAATTGGTATAACAAATGTAAAACATGTGTACTGGAAACTAGGGATGTGGTGTTTCAGTTTATGTGGTTATCAAACAGCAGTTTTACCTGACAGAGGAAAGATAAAGGCTCCGGACTCAACACTGTCTGAGAATCTGAGTCGGTGCTGTTGCGTGCTGAGCATCCTGTTAATGTCATGTTTCTGGTGAAAACAAATAAATACATAAATAAATACAGGTAATTAAATTAACTTAGCTTGTAAATTAGGTTAAAAGTAAAGCACGGTTATCTGCTGCTACTGCCGTATTGTCTTGGTTGTAACGCGTTAGCTAGACAACTAGCTAACCCATATCATAGCTAATATAGCTAACCCATATTATTTAGGCTATTTATTTCACCATGTGGAACCGAACTGTTAAAAAGGTTTGACAGTTCAAGAGTTAAACACTGACCTGGAGAGATGTGCTGACTATAACCGTTGTTTTCCAAGCAGGAGTCGTTTCCTTGTTTGTTGCCATTGCCGACTGGTCGATGAAAGATAAATATGTGGCGCAGTTCGAACCGAACCAACGGGGTTCGTTTGACCGTTGATGTCCTCGCGGTAGACTCCCACGAGACAGACGCTCCCTGTGTCCTGAGCACAGCACCAGCCACAGTTATGTCATGTTACAAGACAGCCACGAGAGGTCGCTGCGGTTCTTCTAACATTAAATGTTTTTTTGTTTTTTTTGACAAAAACATATCAAAATCAGTGGTAAAGGTCTGAAATGCAACTTACATTTTTGCACAGATGTGTGTCATCGCTAATTAACAGCAGCTGTTGGTGTTTTTTTTGTTTTTTTGATGAGACAAACGGCAGACATTTTGACTTAACAGGACAGATGTTGGCATTAACATTAATCAAGGCTCCACTCAAATGAGTGAACACATTTTCAATCAAGATTTATTAATTACACCTGTGCTTTTCCTGCTGAGTAAACGAAAGTAAAAAAAAAAAATCCATCTGTTAGAGGACAGAGAGGAACAATTCTTTTTTCAGAAACACAAATCTTTATTTTCAATATGACACTAAATGCAAGCTATTAGGCCAATATTATTTTTCTTTAAGAAACTTCAGTCAACCATTTTATCAGAAGACTGTCATGAGAAAGACATGGTCTTTTGTTTTACTCTCATTCTTTTCTAGGGTAGCAACACCAATTAAACAGTCAAACATACAAAAATATCAGCATGCATAACAGCCCGTTCGTGTTAAGAAACAGTCCACTGAGAGCATGATGAGGAACGCCAATAAGCTGCTGCAAAATCCAGACTTCTGCAGAGTCTAGAAAAAAGGACGCGTCATGAAAAGAGAGACAGAATATGATTATAAATTATAATAAATTAAGACAAAGTTTATGTGAATATGTTCAAAGTTCAAAAAGGAGGGTGTCAACTGTCCAGCAGGCTCTCCTCTGTGCAGTCAGTGATGTGTTTCCAGTTCCACAATGGTCCACTCCCCCTGTGGAGATGCAGCGTCTTCCGGGGAGAAGCTGGTCACAGTGATGCTTGTGGAGGAGTCCTCCATGGGTGAGATGAGCTCCGCCCAGCGTTTGAAGGTCTCCTTCTCAGGGGACAGGAAAGCCTGGGAGTCCAGGCAGTCACGCGATAGGGACAGTGTCTGCTTGATAAGGTACTGGGCCAGGTTGAGCTCTTCAGGCACAGGATTTATGACACCCAGACTGGACTCGTGGTCTGAGAGGAGCTGTCTGAGCAGGCTCCAGTCCCGCTCTGCAAAGTAACGGCTTTTGTCATCGTCTCCTCTTTTCTTTTCTTCCTCTGCTTGCAGTTTAACATTCCTGTCCTTGTCCAAGCAGTGCTCAAAGGCTTCTCCCACATCCATCTCGTAAATGGGAGAGAGGGCTTTGGATGGTCGGCGGTCATGTTTGCAGGTTTGATCCAATCTGTCACAACCATTGTCCCCTAAAAACAATTGACAATACTGCAAAATGACAAACTGATCACTCCTCCACAGTTCTTTTTTCATCAATTCATTTCAGAGACTAGTCACTGCCTACTACAATAAAACAGTGATTACTGAAAGTTTACCCTTAATGCAACTGTGTCCTTTAAAATGTATTCCATAGTGAAGTCAGGTCAGGGCAGCCACAGTGGGAAAGCAGCGAATTGGTCAGTGGTCACATTATGGTCAGCTAAATAGCCATACCATTACCAATATGAATTTTAAATTAATTAGTTCGTAACTCACCAACCACTTCAGATATGGATGTCAAGGCTGGACAGTTGCCTTAAAGGTAATGCACAGAGGAATGCTTTTCTGAATGCATCTCTTTATCCACCTGTTCAAACAAAGTAAGCCATGCATTGCCGGCACCAGTGAACTTTGCATTTGTCGTTAAGTAACAGTGATATGTTTTGAGATTTATGTGCAGGTCTTTGAACGGGCGGACCTAATGAACAGTACTGTCAAAAAACCTAAATGCAAGCAACAGTGCTTTACTTAGTAGCACAAAAGATGGCACACCACCAAGTTTTATTTGACATTCTTTGTGTTTTCTATTTTTCAAAATGGCAAAGGATGAAGTAACTGATTGCTGTGTGGTGCTGAACACAAAATGATTTACATGTTTGCATCGGGATAGACCCTCAGTAATGGTGCAGCAGGATTTCTTTTTCTGAGTATGATAGGGAAGAAAGAGAGACATGGCAGAGCCGTAACAGCTGCTCTAGAGACACATCACATACTGTACATAGGAGGCTACTGACACTACACAAAGCCTACTGAACAAAAGCTTATAGACAACAAAACATAGTTCTCTTAAAAAGTGGACATCTATGTATCTAGACACAAGTCTACTGGGTATGACAAAGGGTAATGGGACGATGGGGGAAAAAAAAAAAAACATAGACAAAAATAATGGATGGCATAGCAGAATGACAAATTAACTTTCATAGTAGCATGCATGTGTGCAGTGCAAAAACAAACAACAACAAAAAAAAAAAAACTCAGGAACAGGTACATTCTCAAATAGAAAAAGAAAAACAGCAAGGAGATGCAAGGGAAAAGTTTCCAAGTATAATACACTTTTTTGAGAAGCAGTGGCAGTTAAGTGTAGTCTACCTTATACAAACATTTTGTATTTGACCTTAGTGTCAGGTAGTCACTTTCCAGAAATTTGAAAAAAATCGTAACTTGGTTGAAATTTACCTTAACACAATTTTTTAAAAAGGTGCTACATATAGCATTTTAATATAAACAAATCTTTTAAAATGAAGTGTGAGATGTTGATATAATTACTGTCAACAAAAAGACCATCACTGAGAAGCCAAGCAGCATCCAGTGATGATACACTGCATTTAACGTTGTGAACCACAAGGTCAAGATTTGTTAGTGCTTCATGGCACAAAAGAGATTGTGAAGCCAGAAGTTTGTGTTTCTCAAAAATGGCAAAGGTGTAGTGAATGAAAAGCCAAACACATTTATCTTTTACAATAAAGCAAAAGAAAAAAGTAACAAGAGCAAGAAAAAAGACACACACTGTCAAAGCATCCTCTGAGAAAAGCGCTAGGATTTCTGGGGAAATATATTCTAAATTTTAAGAAACACAAGCTTCAATCACATGTCACATCAGTGACATGACATAAGATTCTCTCAACAACGGTCTAACTGTAATAGTAATTACACCAACAAATCACTGTTAATTTGGCAATGATACGTTGATGTTGAAATGTTATATATAGTACCTTAACTATGTCAAATTATCTATGGCTTAAAAAGGCCAGACTGCATAAAAGAAAATGACAAAAATAATCAGAAAATATTATTATTCTTATGTACATAAAAGTGCATTGGTGTAACTATGTCACATGCCTTGTCACAAGGCGGATTCTTTTGGACAAATACAATTCTATGATCAGTCTTAGTGAAATGTACACTGCCCCCCCCCTTTTTTTTTTTGTTGCGTAAACTGAGTTACCAAGGCCTAAATGCCTCCAACTAAAGGTAGTTCAGTTGTTTAAAATGTACAGTTTAGATTAATTGTTTTGATGAGGCCAATCTCCATCTTTGAAAAGGATATTGACGTTGCAAATTCAAATTTACAACAGCTACACAATCCATGGGTGGAGATGAGAGCAAGCTTTTAGCTATGAAAATATGATGACCACCGATTTCATTTGAATTTGAACTTGTATTTATAACTAGTTACTAAACTAGTACACTCAATAATATCCTTTTTCTGAAGGAGGGGATGGGTATATGTTGGGCATAGGTAAGGTCTAGGAATCAGAGCAGAGTAGAATGAATCTTGCAGGGATAAACTATACCTTCACTAGGGGAGATAAGATGGGTTTGGATTTGGGGTCTAGGAAGGATCCGTAGATCATACATTACCTGCTGGAGACTGTGCAGCATGTACAGGAGAGTCCCCTGTCAACTGAGGCTCATTTAAGTCTAGATGTAAATCAGCTTTCTTGCTTTCTGAGGCATTGGTGTGATTTTTGCGTGGCCCTCCGTTGTATTGTTCGGTGTGCCGCAGATCCAGGTGGCATGGGCGCTCCTGGGGAGGGAGGTCTCTGGTGTCAGTGTCCACGGTAGGGACGCTGGACTTCATTCCATCCACCTGAATGTGATTACTCTCCTCTTGCACAGGCTCCTGGATCTCTGTAAGGAATACGGAGGATTTTTCTTCATGTTCCTCGTCTTGTTTTTTGTGCTTCATACCTGCATTTTCAAGATGGCACGGCAGGTGGTTCTGCTGGTCACTGGAAGGGGCACAATTAGATTGAAGAGCTGCAGAGTCGGACTCGAAAACATCACAGGGAGTCACAGTGTCGTCGGGATGTTGAGGTGGAGTTTGGACACCGCCCTCTTCTGAGCCCAACTCCTCACACTCGTCAACAGAGAGTAACACTGACCGACGGAAATTAGATGTCTGCTGGTAGTCAGGCTGGTCATTTTCCTGGTCCACGCCTTCGTCGTCAAACGCTAGGTTGACAATCCCCTGAAAGTGTGGTGAAGGCTCAGTCGGTGGCACTGGAGCCTGGCCTGGTATCACCTCAACTTCCGACCTCTCATCTTCCGTCTCCTCTTCGTTGTCGTCCTCCTCTTCCTCCTCAGAGGAGAACAGCTGGTGGTCGGGGACACTTTTCACAGTCACAGTGGCCTCGACCTCTGAGTGATCCTCCTCTACATGAACCTCATCTCTTTGCAACCAGGAACGATGACGTCTTACTCCCTCCTCCTCGCTGGTAGTCTCTGCCTCTTTCCCACGCAGCCGCACCTCCACTCTCAATCCAGCCCCACCTTCATACATCTTCAACTCTTCTGGGGTGCTTGTGTCACTACTACTGCGACCCAAAAAGTCATGACAACGCATGGTGCCACACTTGGAAACACCCCGGTCGTTGGAGCAGTCATCATCTTGTGAGCCTCCTGCGTCGTAGTCCTCTGAGCGGGGCTTGATGTCATCGGAGGAAGTGGTGTGTGTGCTGCCAGTTTCAGATTCTGGGCTGACCTGATGGTGGATGCCGCTCCAGGAGTCCTCTAGTGGTGTGTTAGTGCTTCCCATGCTGCAGGGGGTGTCTATGGGGAGTTCAGCGTCTCTCTGGGAATTTGGCGAGCTGACCTCGTGAACTTGCCCTGTGCTGATGTGAGCAGGGATGACACCGCTTGGAGACTGTTTCACTTTACTCCCCTCAGTCTGTTTGCAAGTGTTTGCATTAGCAGATTTAACATTAGGGACGTTGTTAGCTGCTGGTGTAACACTGGGCTCCTCTCCTCCACCATTAATGTTTCCGGACTGTGTTTCAGTCGTCTGGAGACTCTGCTTAGGGCTCGAGTCTAGTTGAAGGCTGAGTGTATCCCCCCCGCCCTGGCTTGTTGACTGTGTAATGTGTGCTGCAGGCTGGTCAGAGGGTGCTAGCTCTATACTATCTTTATGCACTGCAGCATGAGCAGTGTTTTCAGTTTCACCGAGCTCAGTTTTACAGTCTGAATTTTTACTATTGGCTGCCTCTTTTCCTTTAGTTCCTGATTTCTTGGTGGCAGCAGAGGTTTTTGACATTCCTCCAGACTTTGGTGAAGCCTTCTCCGCAGATAATTCAGCAGTACTTTTTGACTTTGGTCCAGACTTGGTAGCTACAACTGAAGATTGTTTAGAGAGGGCCGAAGAGGCAGCTTTTGCTGGTTTAGCACTGGATTTAGTTGAGGCTCCAGTACCTGAAACAGGTTTTGTGATCTTTTTAGGAGTTTCACTGCCTGCTTTGTGTGTCGTTGAGGATTTTAACCCTTCTTTTCCGTCTTCTTTCCTTGGTGACGCTGGCTTTTTCATGGCGGATCCATGCTTGGACACTAAATCAAAGACAGAACAGAACATAACAGTAAGACTTTGCCAGAGTACACTGACACATATTTGACTAAACATTTGAACATCTCACCATGATGGTCTGGTGTGCCTCTTCCCTTGGTGTCTGTTTTTGCTGCTGTCACTGCAGTAGTCGCTTTCTCAGCTACACCGGTCTTGACCTTACCACTTTCTCTCACACTTGACTTATTGGTAGGACTGTGATTGGTGAAACAGACAGAGCCATAAACCAACAATGTGACCACAAATGTTTTTACCACAACATCCCAATTAATTAATACCTCTTGGTCACATCATCATAAAAATATTTATGAGAGGAGCTGTGGGGAAAGTAAATCATGAATTAATATTTAACACCAGCGGGGGGCAGCAAAGTTTTTTTCTCCCATTTTGTCAAGGACAAGGCTCTGAGACATGATCTGATTATCAATGCAAAGAATTTCAAGTTGTCACCTGTGTCCTTGTGAAGGATATTCCTCCCTGGTTTTTAACTAAATCTGACCTCAGGAACACAAAAACAGAGAGCACGTTTTTACAGTTTGAGATTTGCTAAGTGCTCAAGGTCGACAGATTTATCTACCTTAGACACAATCATTGATAATATTACAGATTATGTTATGTTATGATACGTCTCGTCACTTAAATCTAGGTTAGCGAGGAGTTCAATGCTAAAATGTCCTACATTTTTTGTCTGGATTATAGCGGGCTGGAGCACACAAATCCAGAAAAATAAAATTTGGATACCGAGATGTGTTTTATTAAGCTATCAGCTATTTTTTGGCTTACTCACATGGTTGCTTTCCAGGGAGTCTGGTAAAAATAAAAATAATGAATAATAATGCGCTCCCAGGGCAGATGGAGTTTGGATGATGCTGATTGTGAAATGGATATTTTTAACATCTTTGAAGGACAGATAAGAGGCTTGTCAGAAAATGCTGCACAGCTGCTTTTATCCTCCTGTCAGCCACATGTGGCCTAAAAAAACACAACCAGGTGACAGTGTGCAGCAACATCCCTCTTCTTTTCCCTAGAATTACATTACAGAACACACACGTCTTATGTATGTTTGCTTGGTTTCCTACAACCTGAATACTTAAAGCTCCATCTCATGGTGTTGCGTATCTCGGTGTTCAATTCTTATTGCAACGTTTAACTGATTTGCTTCTTTCAGTGTAGCTGACTGTGACAGATATGACAGACACCGATCAGCTCTTCTTTGGGACTTGGTTTCTCATGATCATTCTTTGGGTTACTCGATTATTTTTGTCCTTATGACACATCTTCATTATTTTGTAAAGTGCGATTCAAATTCCAAGCCCTTTATCCTGTCTATGATTTCTTCTCAGCCACATTTTGTGATTTCTCCTGTCACTTCAACACAACCTGCCCCCCCCGGTACTTGTGGCTATGTAGGGTCGACACATGACGTAGACGGCAGACAGAGTGGTAAACTAAATTGAATTCATTTGTGTCAGAATGAAAAATATCTCAAGCAGGTTGATTATGTTCTGAGTTTTGTTAATTTGCAGATATATGATGGTCTCTCATAACCCTTAACAACCAAACTGCTCGCTGGATTGTCGATATGCTCGCTGAACCCGTGAAGACAATCGGCCAAAATTCAACTTGAGTTACAAATTTCTCAGGCGTTGAGCAGCAGAAGGGCACTTAAGATGAATCCATCCAAAGCATATGGATTACAGCCTTTAAATGTTGCATCTAGCATTTCAATGAACACAAAAAAACAAAACAAAAAAGCATGGGAGATCATACTGATAAGCGCTATGATGGAAGGCGTAAAGCTCACCTGTTGGTCTTTGCCGCATCTGATTTCTGAGGTTTTGTCAGTGGGGATTTGGTCACTGCCTTCGCCTGGTGTTTGGGCTTTGCACCTAAAACACAGAACATGAACCACATGTACAGCTGATGTATACAGAGCAGACAGTTTTGAGAGAACAAAAAATTGCAATACACATTACGGTACAAATTTTAGTATTATTTTTAAGCTCGGTCTCTTTACTCACTTGTGTAAATAATAAACAGCCAATCATCAGCTTCATTAGAGCTTGGTCCAAGCATGCTGCATTCTTATTGGCTCCCTGACAGTGATGAGATTTACTCATTTACTCCTTCATTATTGAAATTTGGTATCGAATGATAAGGCATTTTTCGATCTTCGATATCATCAAACCATCTTGGTCGCTTCATAAAAATATCAAAGTTCGATACCCAGTCCTAGTGTAGCAGGTACCCACAATGCATTGTGTAGGAGCTCACATCAAAGACGTTTAGCAAGTCACTTTCAGGGTGGGGTACAGGGAAGCATGCTGCGCTTGTACCAGCAGGACAGACAGCTGAGGCCCACTTAAGCCGAGAACACTGCTATGAGATAGGATTACTCCACCTCCCCAAAACCAGCCTTACCACTGAAGTTCAAAGTGATCAGTCGAACCCCCCTGTGTGACAGCTGTACAGGGCTTTGACCTCTGCTGTTAGTTTGATGCCAGCAGGCTGCCGAGGACAGACACATGCGCTTTGTTTCGTGATGAATCAACATTCATACTTGACACTGCCCTCGTCCTCAAAAAAAAATCCCTCTAGGCCACAGCACAACATTCATCATACTAATTAGAATGAGTCGTTTTAAGTGCGCTCACTAACGCAAACTCCAATCAGTCATGTCGATATGGCAATAAAGTTTTGAATCTTGAATCTAGTCTGCAGGTCCTTTCATATTACAGCTACTCTATTATGTCTGGAGCTACAGACACATCATCTTGGCTGCAGTGATCTACTACGCTGTAATTGGTGTCAGTCACAGTGAGGAAATGTAACGAAGTCAATAAAGAGTGTAAACCTGGAATGGAGTGGGTGTCCTTGCGAGGGCTACTGGCACCATTCTCTGGCGAGGTGCTGCCTGATGTGGATGAAGCGATGGGCTGAGTTTGGGTGGTGCCAGCAGTGCTGTCAGGCTTTCCCGTCGAGCTCTTCTGAGCCTTCGTTGCCGCTGTTTGTCTTGTGGATGTGCAGCTCGGGGGGGAGGTTTTAGGCCTTGCACCTGGGTTCGGCTTCTTTTCTTGCTCTTTAGCCCCATGAGAGCTTCTGGGGCCATTGGCGCTGGCTACATCGCGTCTGGCCCCTGCAGTTCCGGTGCCATTGACAACTGGCGTAGCAGCTGATGCCGTCTTTCCTTTTGCTGCTACACTCCGATCTCCTGGCTTCTTTACATTCTTTGCCTTTGATGTGTGACCATCTCCGGGTTTGTTAGCTGTCCCCAGTCCATCAGACTTCATGGCTGATGTAGCACTACGGGAGGAAGAAGTCGTGTATTCAGACGCCCTCTGGGTCCTTTG
Source organism: Seriola lalandi dorsalis (assembly GCF_002814215.2). Lineage (NCBI taxonomy): Eukaryota > Metazoa > Chordata > Actinopteri > Carangiformes > Carangidae > Seriola > Seriola lalandi. The sequence goes on from NW_019525119.1 coordinate 524,251, forward strand.
CACAGGAGGACTCTCAGGTGCAGATGAAGGGCATTTTACGGCCCTTTGCTGCAAGAAAAAAATATATTAGTATACATATCACATATTAGTCACGTAACTTGATTAATCTGCTTGATTAATCAGTTTTTGCAAACTGAATAAAGAAATCTGAAACTCCTGATTATCTTTTACTGTCAGTGGAACAATTATACCTGTGAATTTATTTCACAGGTTTAAAGATTCAGCACAAAAAAGCCTCAAGAGAGGCAAAGCTCCTGTTCTGATTCCATCAAACCACTTCCTGAGAGATCTGTAGCAGCTCCACTGCTCTCAGCCACTCATGCCTCACATGTTGGCAATCCCTATCTGGATCACCTCAGCACAGGCTTATCTTAGCTATACATCTGTTTAGAGAGGCCCTGCTGTTCATTTCATACCGTATCTCTCTGCTGCAAGGGTGCGGCATTTATGACATATGGCATCTGCTGGCCATGACCTGTAATCCCTGACAGGGATTACTCAAATTTACATTGATTTCTCTGAGCTAAAACACATTTGTAAGTTCACATCATCAGCTGATGTAAAAGTCAAAGTTCTGAATAACAAATAAAACTGAAAATTGTTTCTTGTTTTTGGTCCAAAAACAAAACTTAAAAAAAAAGAAAGAAAAAAAGACCAAATTGTTGATTAATATTACCTGTGAGCTTGTGAATACCGGCCTTTTGCCAAGTCTTCTATTGTCCCCTTTATCAATAGCATCTGTAACAACAGGATAAAAGCAAGATAAAATCACCAATGCCTGTAAAAACCAGATTATTCAAATCTGAGCATAACACGGATAAAAAAGGGCCGCATCAATTTTTTTTCAAGGCGCTGCTTAGCCTTCATTATCAGAGCGAGAGGAGCCATTCATTTCATTCACAAATTCCCGTTTCCACACCCTGTGTTTACTCTTTGACCATAAGGACACAGACATTAAATCAATAGACTGATAAGTCAGCCATGTCTGGTAAGCACTACTTCAAACAAAGCACAGCCATGTCTATACTTCATATATAAACAATTTCAGAATCTAATGATTTGTCTTATTTAAGCAAAAACAAACAGTAAAATTTACTCTGTTTTAAAAAGTGCATTTGTAATGTTTGCATGTGTGGATCCGATTACACTGGCAAGAAATGGACCAGCAATAGGCACACACTGATACCAGCTGAATAAATTATTCATGCAGTGCATTTCAACACATTACTCGCCCAACAGTGAGGAAGCAGCATATTATTTGTATTTATGGATGTTTATGATCATGTGCAGATCCACAAAGACATGAATCCAGCCTTTCACTTCCACCCATTTAAAACAAGCATGGCGCATTTACCATGTTAGCCCAAGACAGTTAAAAAGGTAGCTCAGCAATCAAGCAAAAATGTGTAAGTACAGCACTGACCAAGGAATAAATGGGTTAGAAGTGGCCGGCCAGCTGTTTAGAGAGAAGCCATTAAGTGTTAAATCAGCCAACGGCATATGTTCCTTGGGCTTTGGTTCACCTCTAATGATGCAGAGCTACGGCTTCAGCACTAGGCTGGGTTAGGGAAGAAAAAAAAAAAAAAAAACTCATACATCCACACACAGACACACACTGCAGCGCGGATATCCTGAGTGTGACTGGAAAGAAAGAGCTTATAAATATCCTTCCTTACCTGCCAGTATCCTCTCTCTGTGTTTGGACGACAGAGTCTCCCATCCCTGCGTGTGGCGGACCGCGTAAAAGGTCTGAAGCAGGAAGGTCCACAGCCGACCACGTAGCATACAAATCTCGTGTCTGAACGGCTGGTGCTAACACAGAGGAGAGAGAGGGAGAGGAGAAGAATGGAAAGGGGTGCGCTACAGCGCAGGCGAATCAGCAGCTGCTTGAAGGACCTTTCACCATGGCAACAAATTCCCCTCCCTCCTCCCTCCCTCCCTCCCCTCCTTTTCACTGTCCCCTCCCTCCCCCTCTGCCGCTGTTGCAGAATCCACTTGAGCTCCCTTGAGCGAAATCAGTGATGTCAGCGACTGGTGCCCATACTCCTGTTTCCACGCCTGATTATAAAAACAGGGCTGGAAGGTAGGGAGGAGCTATCTACCTCCTCCACCGCACGAACCGCACACACCCCTCAACAGCAGATATACAGCCAGATTAGTGAAGGCCGCTGGCACACGTCACAGTCTCCCTCAGCCTAATCCATTCTGCCATACTGTACAGTATTTACAGAGGTTATGCGCTTTAACGCGTGCAGCCAGGTCACTCTCCCCTGGAAGGCAGCTCACAGGCTTAACATGCCTTGATTTTTTAGTCTGTATTATATCAACTGTTTTACAAAATACTGACCGATTAGACTTAAAACCAAGTGTATTGCAGTTTTGTTACTGTCAACAAATCTCATGAAAACACCAAAACCAACAGTCCCTGTCTGCTTCTCCATACTTTGTAATCTTCCCAGCCTAGATGTTCCCATTTGTTGCTACCAAGGATAAAACATCTTTAAAACAATTTTTTAAGGCTAAATAATTTCTTAAAAACTGCAGGGCACTGTATGTTTTTTCAAAAATGACTCAAACAGGAGCTAATCGTGCATTTACTGGGGACTTCTTTCTGATGCAGATTTTGGTGCTAGTGAGTATTTACAGCAAGGATAAACTAAAAATACATTACAGTGCCCATGTTCATCATAATGAAGTTACACGTCACTCAGTGCAGTGGCATGATTCACTGATGTGTTTTCATTTTTTGTGTCAACAAGCCAAGTGACTGTGGAGTTTGCTGTCTGCCACCCTTTATCCAGAATGAAGTAAATCACATGATGACAAAGCACATGAAAGCACATAATGATTGTAAGTAAAGATTTCTCAGTAACTAGTTCAGGCAAAGAGGTCATCTGACAGACAGCAAACATTTCAAGCAGAAGTTTAAAGCTGTATTCCCACCTGCAGTTTAGTCCAGCTGTACAGCACTGTACTTGGAAGTTTTATTTCTGTTTTCCATTGGTTGTAAAATACTGTTAACGCTCCCAAATAAAAACCTGCATTTGAGCATTCATTGAAAACAAGACTTCATCTGTCTTAAATAACAACAGGAGGTTAGATAAACAACCATAACTCAATGTCCACTTTCTACCTTTCTCCAAAGCGTTCTACCGCATCTCATGATCTACTACAGCAAATGAGAGTTAGATGGTTGGCAGTTAGTTTCTCTAAGAATCGCATCTGCTGATGATTTGGACTAACTAACTCACCAAACTCCATCTGCTGAGGAAGACTCTGAAATGCGGTTGAAAGCTTAAAAAGTTTTCTTGGAGGCAGACCAAGAACCACCTACTGAGGCAGTCTTAGCGCCGTTGTTTGGTCAGTACCTGAGTATGACATGCATTGTTGTTGCTAGCCTAAATGGGAAATCTTCCTTTTAACAGCACTACACAGATGAGGTGTGAACACAGCTTAATGGTCACAGTTTGATGTCTACTGTAGAGACAAAGGCCCTGTTCAGACCTGGCATTAACATCCATCTCAAGTGATCCCTTCACCAGTGGACAACTCTAAGTTCAGGTTTGAACGCACCCGAGACGCATTGAGATCCGATCACTCAGAACACATCTGGAGGCGGCCTGGACCACATGTGGCCACATTCTTTTAGCAGTGTGAACACAAATGCATCCTGGGCCACATTGAAGGACCGCCGGCTCAACTGATGTCCTCTGCCACAGTCTCATCATGAACCGAAAATATTTTACTTTTTCAAATGGTTAAAACCTTATTTCATTTTAGAGCTGTGTGCAGTGCAGTGATTCGCTCAGCCCCTCCTCGCCTCTCTCTCTCTCAAACACGTTGATAATGGACCCGTCTGTCACAGTCGGATTTGCTAAAAACAACAACACGTGTGTTTATTTGTATATAGAGCAGGGAATTGAGATCCGATCACAAGTGGTCACTGGAGACACATTTTAAAGTTAGGTGGGAACTCACGTGCTTAAAACTGTTCATATGTGAACAGATCAGTTGAGATTCATGTTAATGCCAGGTCTGAACAGGGCCAAAGTCAAAAGGTTCAGTAATGGTCAGTAACCAGTAATTAATTTCACCTCCTCTTGTTTTTCTCTCCTCTGCTCCAGGATAGAGTCCTCCTCCATGTCATCTCCACACAGATAGTTCACAGCAGCAAAAAGCTCACAGCAGTTGTCCACAGTCACCCCTTCCCTGATGGCTGAACACAGCTTCTTCAACAATGTGGGCTCCCGGGTAAACTCTTCCCTCTGTAACCGAGTCAGACACTTTGAAAACCAGAGAAACTTGAGCTGAAGGAGAATGTTTTAGCAACGGCTACAGCAACTGCCTTACCCTGCGAAGGTCGTGGAAGGCCTGAGTTAGGGTGACTCTGGGAAGGTGCTGGACAATGACACGTAGGCTCTCCTCCTGTAACTCTGTTGCGAGACTCCTCACCTGTTGAGCCCACTTGACTTCTGGGAGACTGCCAAGCAACTGCTCAGTGCCACAGAGCATGGTTACTGCATTCTGCACAGTCTGAATGGAAACATCTATCAGCTAAAGAAACTTTCTAAGTGAGAACACAACATAAAGTCAAATGAACACAATCCTTCATGAATCACACTGTTATTCCTGCCTGGGACCTGTTGGTCAGTGGAGGGATTCCCCAAATTGTGTAATAGTTCTTGGCCAGCTCTGGACCTCAGTGCTTGCCAAGAGAGACCAATAGTGCATTTGTCTTGCTTCACTCACAGAATGATCGCCACCTCTTTTGCAGCGATGAAAGACAGACTCAAGACTCAATTATCAATTACAAGCCTATATCACTCCCCATCTGTCTGCATGCACATCATATTCCTAAATTAGCCCGTCTTTAATAACTGAGAATGTAATAAAGGTCATCTTTGATTAGATCATGTTTGAATTTCCTTCCTGTGGAAAAACACTGCAGAATGGGTTGATGATAATTGTGCAATTACGAGAGTACAGTGCGGCTGACGACACTGGGGAAGAAGGGGAAGAACTCACCATGGTTTGTGTTACAGCAGTTAGACAGACTCTGTGGAGCTCAGGGGACAAGAGAGAAAAGTTTCTCTCACACCAAGTCTTCACAAAATGTTCAGCAACCCACCTGAAAACACACATCATAACAGTAACAGGACCGTCCAGTTTCTGGTCAATTTGACCATTTTTACGAGTCAGAGTCAGACAAAATCCTGGCAGCCTTTTCTATGTCTCTGCAGTTTAACCTTGAGAAGTCTCAGCCTCCGAGGCTCCACGCAGCGGTCAGCAGAGCTTTGCTTGAGGGGACAACAGAACGAGTGAGGATGAGAAGGTCAGTAATGCACCGCTGCACAAAGCAGCGGAGCTCAGTTCACCGTCACACTCGCGTGACTCATCAGACTCAGCAGAGACAACATGGCAACATCCCCCCCACCCACCCCAAATACACCCCCCCCACCTGAAATCAGAACCATCTCACAGGCTTGCTCACCACATCCTATCCCCCTGACCTACATTCACACACGTCTTGCCTGCTCACTGCAGTGAGCAAGAGCAGAGAGCTTGCAGTAGTATTGGCTACGAGAGAACTCAACATGATAAATTGTGTGTGCCAACAAATTAATTAAAAGGAATGTGATGAAAGGTGTGCAGCATACTTAACTATAAAGACATGTTCTCAGCATTTAGATTTCCAGTTAATTATGATCCAAGTGCACAATCAAGCTTCTCAGTGCTATGCAATATACTAGCGTCTATGATCTGTCTTTTGCTACACAGCAATCTATGAAGACACCTTAACCTTGAAGAATGACATCTTCATTGAAAAGAATAACCCTAACCCTGCCTTCAGTAAATTCTTTCCTCTTCCTGAAGTGTATTTAATTTCAAATACTGATCACACAGTATACTGAATCACATTAAAGCAATCTGCGTTATAACCCTAACCATTGGCCACTTCACATGAAAGTATGAACCCAGATGCTGGTTACCTAGCAACAAGATGCTGATGTAACTTGCAGTGGCAAGAGTGGCGAGGTTGGAATACGTTGCACCTTCTTTTTTTTTTTGAGGTAAAGCTAAACAAAAATTCAAATTCTAGGACCACTTATTGAAATGTTGAGAGGTTTCTAAATATCTATGTACTTAATGACTGAGTTTTTATGCTCCATAACCTTGAAAGGCAGCCATATGTTGAAATACAAATTGCAGGCACTCACCTCTTACACAGCATGTGGAGGTTTTGAAGGCCTAAGGCGTGCGTGAGGGACAGGCACTCGAGAACTGTTTTCTGAACTCCATCAAGTGGCTGAAAATGTGGGGAAAATGAGGAAGCAAAACAATGCATTTAAATTCACACAGTGATTTGAAAAGTGACATGCCAACTGGCATATGGTACTGTAAGATGGTAATGTAGAAGTAAAGTTTTAGAGGAATGAAACAACAGCATTATTGACACTGGGCATGCAGGCAAAGTACAAAATCAACAAGTGTAAAGCAAAAGGAATAACACAGGGATTTGTCGGTTTCTGGTGCAATATTGACTCTTTGGGCAAGATTTACAAAGACTTTTTTGTGCTGTTTTTTCATGAGCATGTGATGCTTCTGTCCAAAACACGAACCGGATTTGTAAAACAGACACAAAAGACTGGAGTCAGAGTTTCACATGGCATATGCTTTCAAGGGTGGAATCGCGATTATGTATTCCGCTGGATTTACAAAGGTCACACAATTTTCAACGATGACTTTTGTGAGGAAAAGTTTCTGTCTTTGAAGACCAGACTTAAACATAGTACATAATAAAAATGGGATTTACATGAGAAACGAGGAGGATTGTAATCGGAGAAAAAAAATCATGCAATAGATAAAGCCTTGTATATAACTAGAAATTCCTATAACACCAATAGTTGAAGGCGGATTCATCAAACTTGAATGTGAACATTACAGTCACTACAGGCTGCACCCAGTATGCGTCTCTGCGAGGCTAAGCTCAGATTCAGTGCAGGGTCTGACTGTGTAATGAGCTACTGTCAAATAAATCAGGAGCTAAATACATGCAGAGAACGGCCGCAAACTCAATGAAACACATTTGCACAATGCCATTTTCTTGTTTGCATTTGTATTTGTACTTGTATTTGCATGAATCTTTGCATGCTTATCGAATCAAGCACTCCCTATTGACAAATGCATCAGACTTTGTTTCAAGCACACATTAACCAGTTTCTACTTCACAAACTCAGCTGCAAGTACACAGAACACAAGTTCCAGCACAACGTCATGACCAAGTCTAATTTAATTTATGCTCAGATTTAAGCAGGCACATTTTATTTGTACATTCAAAGTGAGTTTTGTTTTTACATTTATAAAGTACAATTTGTGGGTGAAAGATGTTGTGTATCTATTTCCAATTGATTAAGTGTGAATACTGAATACTTGTGCACCAAAAAAACAACAAAACAAAAGCCACACATGAAACTTCCTGGCACACACACAGTACAGTACATATTGAAAGCTAAAAAGCCTATGATATCTATCCATTAAGGTATTCACTAGATTTACTTCTGTAGCACTGACCTTGGGGAAGAAGCGGCAGTAGTCGCGGGTCAGAACCATCTCCACTACATCTTTCAGCCCCTCCAAACCCAACATGTCTGCTGCCAGCACCACCTGACTGCAAGACACGAGACACCAAATGCAGGTCAGTTTGTTTTCTGGGCCTGTTTTCTAATTCTGGACACTCTGTTTATTCACACACACACACACACACACAGAGTACCTGGCACTGGCTCCGGCGGGCAGATCCACAATGCCCCCATACATGTACTGGAGCAAGATCTCCATCTCATCTGGCCCTAACCTGAAAGGGTTAATACAATCTGTTTACAACCCACATTTGACAGGTTAATGTACAGAATTGTTCCCAGTCACAACTTAATATTCGAAATGTGAGTCCAGGCAAACGGTTCAGGTGAATGTATCTATATTGTGTATTTGTATGTAAGAGCTGGAAACACTACTGAGATGGCTGTAAAAAAGAAAAAATCATCCATATATTACGCAGCACTAAGTCCACGTGACTGCAGCCTGAGGGCCACTTCACAGATTTTCCTTCGCACGTCAACGCAGCCGCTCTCCGTTCTGACAGCCTCGTCTACCCCGTTACCCTCAGATCAGGAAAAACTGAGGCGAGTGACACGTCTCTCCCCGGAGGAAAAAAAAGGGTTTGCCTCTGAAAGGAGACTGCGGGTGGTAGTGGGGGCGGGGGGTGGTGGTGGAGGCTCTTCGGCAGGCAGTGGATGAGTAGACATTTATGTGCCTCTATGTTTAGTAGAAATCTGAGCAAACCTTTTGAGATTCCACTTGCAGTGTGTGCCTGTGTGTGTGTGTGTGTGTGTCTCTGAGTATGTGGCGTGGTACTGAGACTGAAACTTCATACTGTACGGCGCCACCTCTGTTGCAAGCGATGAATATTTAATGCAGTATATGCAGTAATTCAGCTGTACTGCTGTATTGTTGTAATGCAGAATTGTTAGACCAGGAGTATTACGGATCCCTGTGACCTGCTGCTCTGTGATGCTGATGCACTGGTCTTACCCTTGCAGAGTGATGCACTGTCTGGAGCTCTCCATCCAACTCCCACTCAGCATGGCTCGGAAGTACTGAGACCGTGCACACAGGATTGCCCTAGAAACCCAATAAAGCAGGCAGTTGCATGTCAGATCCACGCACCGTTTTAATATTTCACATCATCTGGCGAGCCAGTGTGTACTTAAGTGGCTTTAAAGTGACAAGCGGGAGAACAAAATAATATATATGTTTATGTTCTCTACTCTCTGGAGAATGAGTTTTTATTCTCCATGGCCTGATAGTATTGTCGTTGATATGGAAATACAATACCACTATGGTGTTCAGAGCACTCAATAGGCTGTATTAATGTCGGGTGATAATCTATTTTTTCTAATTGTCAATAAAACCACCAGTGAAATGATGCTATTAACAATTCTATTGTTTGTGTATAAAGCCTGTTATCTTATTCTGCTTTGCCACAGACTCCCATTGTTTTCAAAAAACTATTAAAAGCATATCACTGACCCACATTGTTGCACTGGACGACATGTTCCTTCATTACTATGAACATCGCCACTGCTGTTTATTTTGACCCAATCCCACATACACTGTCCTGCTGCCACAAATATTCACTAAATGTGAGTAGTATACATCCAAATGTGGATTAACAATAGTTCCCAACAAATAAACTGAAAACACTTCAAAACACTAACACACAAATTCAGAAAGACAACATTAAAAATAAAAATATGCCTTGATATTATTTTAACTGAATAAAAATAAATAAATAAATAAATCTTATATCATAATATTAATATTATATTAAATTCATTGCCTACTAGCCACAGTCGTGAGCCACAACCTGCTACCAGCAAATTCTTCCATTTGGAGCAAGAAGAAAATCTTGTTCAGTTTTTTTTATCTGTCCTGGATTATGGTGACTTCCTGTACATGTATGCATCAGTTCCACTCCTGCGTAGGCTTGATCCTGTCTACCGTTCTATGTAGCATCGGCCGTGTCAGATCACAGATGCATCACTGTAATTTATATGCATTAACTGGAAAGACCGCACTGAAAATATAGATGAAAATTCACAAGTCCAAATCTTTTAAAGCCATTCTCTGTAAACTTCCTCTGTGAAATGCTTTCTCTAACAGATTTCAGCTCTAATCCACGGATCCTCAAGATGGATTTTTTTTTTTTTTTTAAATGTCACCAGAGTCTGAACGTTGTAAAAAAAAAAAAAAAAAAAAAAAAGCACGTCTGTCATGTCTGGAATAATTTACGAGACAAACTCAATTTGGAAACATATTCACACGCCATATTCAGAACATAATTCATGAAGAATGCTTGACATGGAGCAGGTCTCTACTTTATGCCTCTTGTCAGGTCCTGTGTTATTGTGCTATATATTCTATATGTAAATGTTGTTTGGGTTTGTTTGGTTTTTTTGTGTGTGTGTGAATATTCATTTTACTCTACATTCTTTCTACCAGAGATTTATGGCCATGTTCTCTTCTGAAAAAGAGATAATGTATCTGCAGAGATTGAACTAGATGAACACAGTCAAGTGGAGGTGCGGTGCGTCGGGGTGGAGAGGCCCTGGTTCAGCCTCTGGGTGAGAACTGCAGCAGCTAACACTGAGCTGTCATACAGATCACTGCTGCAGAGCAACCGAAAAATAGCCCAGCTTCTTCTCTCCGACGAGATTTCGCTGCCGGGCTGCTCCCCTGAGCACGAGCTTGGAGAAACCTGTCTCCATGGTAACCAGCTGCTGCTACTACTACCTCTGCATCAATGATTGACCACCCACCACTGCTCCACACTTCCATGAGTCAACAACAGATGTGCGACCTCTGTAGTGTTTTACATCTGGTAAATATGGCTGTGATGCAGTGAAGTGAACACGCTCTCACCACGTCTTCACCTATGATGACACTCTTAAGAGAACCAAAAAGAAACGCTTTGTGCTTTTGGATTCCAAACGCATCGATAAAGACGGCCGAGACGCCACCACCAAATCGCTCTACCTGTGGCAGGAGAAGACCTGCTCCGCTACTTGGATGGTGATGTCACACTGCTCTCCCCTCTGGTACAGATCCAGCAAGTCAGCTCCAAGGCCGGAGGCTGGCTCCAAAACAACAGCATCTGGTCCAGAGGAAGGTCAGGAGGGAGAAAGTGATGAAGACAAAAGCCTTAAGTGTACATTCATCTGAGGCAAAGAAAACAGTAAACTAATTTGTCTTCAAATATAGTCAGATCTTCATCTACGTTAGGATCGTGAACAAACGCATTCTATTATAACTAATAACACACAAATCATAATATTGTTCTCGTCCATATTGAACAAAGTAATCAAAGAGTTTTATACATTCATCAGTCCACAGTTAGACAGCTGTGGTAAATCTACCACAGAATGACTTCAAACAAACACAATCCACCTTCTGGAGTGGCCCAATCAGAGGCCAGACCTTAACGCAGTAGAGATGCTGTGGAATGACCTGAAGACGGCCACTCATAGCAGACATCCCAAGAATTTGGCTGAACTGAAGCAGTTCTATAAGAAGATATATACAGAAGAACTGCACAAAATTTTTCCTGAACATTGTACAGATCTGATCAGCAGCGACAGAAAGAGTTTAGTTGAGGTTGCTGCTGCCAAAGCAGGTTCGACCAGTTCTTAAGACCAACGGTTCGCTTCTTTTTCCACCAGTACTGTTAATGTTTAATGGGTGTGCTCAATGAAGAAAAGGAAGATTTTAATTGTTCGAGTGTTATTATCTTTTATGAATGCAATTAATGCAGAAAACCAGGTCATTCTAAAAGGGTTCCCATACTTTTTCTTGCCACTGTATAAGTGTATTTGTGTGTGTGAAAAAGCAGAGGCAGCTATAACTACACTATGTAACTAAAAATGCTGTAAATACTGAAAAAAAGTTTGTTAAAGCAGTTCAATTTTGAATTATCCATAGCATGCCCATGCTACAATTAGCAGTAACAACAACTGGGATCCAAATCCGATTAGCTCTTAAGTGGATTATGGCTGAGATAACATAATGTGAGAAGGAGGGCAGCCGGGCAGCCATATAACCTAAAATAAACCCTCCATAGAAAAGCATGTCGATGTGTTTACCTGAGTCGGTGGAACTATGAAGATCCGCCGGGGCGGGGACAGACAGAGTTGGTTCTGGCAGGAAGCCCTCCACGTCTGGGATTATTTCCACGGATCGCATGCTGTGGTCTGCTGTGTACACTCGCCTGCAGGGGAGAGACTCTAAAGGTTAATTAAAACTAGGGCTTTCACACCTATTTAAATTACAATCTCCCTTGATGCACTGTGACTTCAGTGACACAGTAGCCAGCCACAGCCTGAACTATGCAGGATTTTCTGTTTTTACAGTGAAGCATTTTAAAAAGTGACTGTCAAACTCATAACATTACTCTGCATCAGAGGCAGCCTGTTATCTGGTTAAACCCTAACTACCTCTGAAAGACGCTGCAGCACCGTGGCCCGTTCTGCCAGGATGCATTGTTGTTCACTTTCTATCCACCTATTTTTGAATTGTTGCCACGATCATTGTCAAAGTGGCAAAAGCCTGAGCAGAGCCACCCAGACATCCCTTTTCCCCAGCAGTTCCCTCCAGAAACAAGAGATGCCAAATGCTGCCAGGCCAGCTGGGTGATGTAATCCATCCAGTGAGTCCTAGGTCTCCTGCCAGACAGTTGTGCTCAGAACAGCTCTGAGGGGAGCCAGCCCGGAGAGGGCGACCATATAACAACTAGAATGCGTCTATAAAATCCTGTGCTGAAATTAAATTTGGCAGCCTGGTGGACTAGGGTTCAAAGGATAGGTTCACATACTTATGTCCACACGAACCTGCAAAAACGCTTTCAATGTAAATATGGGCACTTGGTTACTGCTTTAAGCCGAGCTTGAAAAATCACAGCAGAACCAAAACAGTTCTGGACACTTCAAGTCAGGCCAGTGTGAAGTTTGGCACGCTGCTAAAAAAAAGAAAGATGTCAAGTTCATAATCCACAAATGAAGTAATAGAAAAAAAAGTAATTTTAGTATAGGTAGCAAACCTCAGGAAACATATTGGCAACTTTATGAAATTCTCCTCCCTGTGATGTCACTCATGCTCTGTGGTGTCATTTTCTAACTTACTGTTGTAAGTATAACAGACACTGTAACAAAAATAGGTTGACTGCTAGTCCTAATTATAAATTGTTAATGAGACACAGACACAAATCAGTGGATCAAAGAGTTGTGCACTTCAAGAGACCAAACTGTAAAGCCTTGACAACAAACGAAAATGCGATGGGCTATTCATTATTCAACGGATGCAGCATTTACAATGCTCCTTGAAACATAGTGCAGATTCAAGATGGTGCGCTTGGCGCCCCCTGTCAGAGGAACACTGAAACTGTAACACTTAGAGAGAAGGATAAAAGAGGCTTCATGTGAAACTATTAAGTGGGCAAAAAGAAGTTGTTTAAATCCCAAAAATAAAAAGAGCAAATATATGCTGTGATCATCACTTGAACCCACTGCCTACCTGAGGAAATCTTTCAGTCCGGACAGCTCATAGCCAGGCAGATTGATGATGGCGGGATCTTTGTGCATCTGTCTCTGAAAGACATGAGGAGCTCTGGCCAACAGTACGGCTCTGTGTGCTCGCAGTGAGCCTGAGGCAACACACAGAGACACATCAGCTTCCAGCTCCTCCTGCAGCAACCTGAGGAAACACATCATTTATCAGACACAATTCCCTAAAAATGCTTTTCTACTAATGGATTATAGAAAGAAATGGACATATAGACCATCAGTGTAATAAATTACTACTGAAAATACAATACACAGTTACCTTTATTGGAGCCAAGTTTGCAAAATGTTCATATTAAATGCCAAGATAGAAAAGTGAAAATATAAAAAGGCAGTCTTAACAAACCTGTAAGATTCCAAGATTAATTTTATGGCCTATTTCGCCACTTCACAATAACACAAGTACAGTCCTGAGGCAGTCCATTTATTCCTCCCCATCATTATCTCTCATCCTGCCTCAATGACTGATCTGGGTGACCCAGAAATGAGTAAGCCCAAGGCCAGTTGGGCAGTATAAGTTCAAATGCTGCCTGGTGCTGTGTCCATTTCTGTAACCCTCTGATGAGAAGTGCCTGAAGGCAACAAGGAGACCCAAACCCAATGAACTGCTCAAATCCACGTGAGCTACTTCACTGTCAAGGTTCACTCACCAGTGAATATATTGCAGCTTCACCCTATGTTTTATTTTACAAATCCACTGATCCTTTTATCTGAGGTAAAACCTCGCCCTCGGCTAATCTTATACTTTTATATGAAACAAATGTGTAAAGTTTGGTCAATTCTAGGAGTAAATCTATGATTAAGAGCTGGATTTTACTTTGTTCTTCCTTTTTGCTTTTGGTCAAATGTGACTATATTGCATTTTCACAATGGACCTTTTCTGTATAATAGTGAACTAGAGAAAGGACATCACTGACAGTAAAGTCATTGTCAGTGATTCAGCCATTCTACTAACTCGTGTCTGTGCTAAAAGAAATCTCAGAGTGACATCAGACCTGTAATCAATAGACCTGCCAGGCAGGCCATACTGGTTGTTGATAGCTAAAAGTATGTGTACGTTCTTCTAAAGGTAACAACTTCCTGTAAATCTGTTCTACATGATTATGTAGTTGTAGTTATAGTTGTAGAGGTTTGTACATTCTACAAAACAAAATAAGTTTTGACTTTGTGTTTAAGCAGAGTGGGGAGCTCTTTTATATACTCTATATACTCTTTTCACATTAGCACAGAAACAACTGTTAACGTTGAGTGGAAGTACGTTCCTGACCTTGGAAAGAGTAGTTTGACAAAAACATATTAACTGAAGGTTGAGAGACTTCAACCACCTTAAGTTTAAGTAATAAAAATGCTAATAAAAGTAATGGTAGTATAACAAGTAGTAAATAGTGGTTAAAGTTAGTTAAAACTAAAAGGAGGAAGGAAGAGGAAGACTTTGAGATGCAGTTTGAAGATTTTACTATTGTACTTCCACACAGTTGGGTGACTCAAGGAAAGAGAATGGTCAAAATCAAAGTATTAGAAGTTGAGATACCTTGACTTTTAGTCCCTCATATGCAGAAAGCTCAAAATATATATTTCCCATAATGTCAGCTCCCTTCAGAGACACAGGGGACATTATAAAATTGTTTTCACAAATGTTCACAGTAGTACTCCTTGTGATAAACACACGGAATATGTGTACAATTGGAGGAATGACCTTTTAAATGCTTAAAAGGGAACCCACAGTTCAGATATATAACTGTGCTTCCAACCACATGTATTTAAGCGCATTGTCAATTTGGCACATGAAAAAAATCTTTAAAAAACACCTGAACTTTCACCACAAAGATTTAACACTTGGCTGAGGTCGAAGGTTGGTGTACCAAATGTGACAAAGTACAATGAAAATTGACTTAGTGAACCTTAGTGACCTAAACATTGACTGAAGTCTCTGCTCAACTGAAGAGATGAAAAATAGCAACTGATGAAAACATAACATCTGTGTGGATCGATGAGGAAACTGTAACATTCTTATTAATCCATGAATTCAAATAAAAAAATGTAAAATTAAAAAAAAACACATTTCCATCATGTTTTCCACTGCTCTTCCTCTTCAGTGGTTTAATGGCACCTGACTGGAGAATTAGCACCACCAGCAGTCTAAGCAGTTAATGGAAACACACATTAGTTCACATTTTCTTTTCCAGATTTTATGGAAATTCTGTCAAACTTTGCGCTTCATTTGCATGGAAACCTGGCTACTAACTGGGTGATGGCAGGCCATTTAAGTGTCTTTAAAAGAAACTGCAGAAGCAGCAAGGGTCTTTTTTTTTTTTTTCATTTCACAGTCCTGTATTGCTTTGACTGCAGCGTGAAAACTTCCAAGACATGGGTCTTTGTAACTGACATTTGTCACATGCCTTTGCAGTTCAGCAGCGTACTGTCACATGCCTTACCTGTTAAGGTCTGCAGACAAGGCAGATGATAAACATCTCCTCAGCTGCTCTTTGTATCTGCGCTCTTTGGCCTGGAAGTCTCTTGCAGCCTCTGTGGTAATCATGGTTCACTATGTTCTCTAAGGTAGAGACAAAAAAGAGACTTCAGCCTGTGAATCTGTTACAGTCCTCTAGAAGAGGACAACGAGATAACATCAAATGGCATGTAGTGGAACCATGCTGAGGAAGCGAAATGAAACAGGTCATCTAAAAACCTGCATACATTGTGAGAAATATACCAGCTGGTTTTGCTTTACCATCAATTACCCTATTAAGGTTTCAACAAGCCACATATGCCCAACTTTTATATTTTTTATTAAATGATATGCTTTTAACTTAACCCGGCTCCTCTCGGTGACTTTACAATTACCTCTGCTGTAATGAGCAACACCATCCACACAAACTGACTTACGTTTACGAACTATTGCAAACCAGAGAGGCGCTGTTTTACCCATTTGAACAAAATCTATGGAAATGGGAAGAGATGACCGCGACAGCAACACAAATTCAGAAACTGTTACGTGACCAAGAGAATGAATTAACCGTATGGGTAAAACAACAAAATTAGCTTCAATAATAGTTAAAGACCAGCCTTCTTACGCTTCCAGGAGAAAACACTCCCGGTAGCAACGCCAGTTTGTCTGCATTTGACGACAAGTTTCATTTATTCTCAAGAAGCCTTTATCCGAAATAAAAGACACTCACTCGCATTCTCCCTCTTTCACACACACACGCACACCTATGCGGACATATGTATTTGCTCTTTCTCCGGTGACACAGTCTGTGCTGTAAGATTATCACTCTCATTTCCCACGGCTAGCATGCTAGCGCTAGCTAACGGGAGCTACCGTTAGTAGTTCGTTATCTTCCCGAACCTTAAACCCTGAAAGCCCGGTGACACGTAGACCTGCAAAAATTCATTTCAGCCGATAAATGTCCATCAATATGAGGCTCGGTTACAAGCATTAGTACACTATCTTCATTTACTGAAGGCTGACCCACTGACCGATGTTGTTGACATCACTGCTGCACGCTGTTCACCACCCACTACGACAAGGTTTGAAAATTTGAGCAGGAGAGGCCACGACGTCACGGCCTTGAAGCTGCGGCACATGCGCAGTTCAACTGAAGGTGCCATGCCCTTGAATGTTGCCTTCACTGCTGCTTCTAAACTCGAAATTCCAATAAACGCGTTTTAAACTCTTTTAGTGTGGTTGGTGTTAATAGGGAGGTTAAGTGATAAACAGATTTGCTTTGTTGTATTGAGGGTGGCAGGTTATTTATATCTGAATCTGTTGCTTGTATTTCTATTTTTTGCAAATTATACCAGATTAAACTTGCATTTTTATAAATATATATTTGTACACACAAAAACTCAATAATTATGTTGGAAAAGGTTTGCCATTGGAAGGCCAAGATAATCTGCATCATAATGGTTCAAACTAGACCAATAAAGAGCAGGCACCAATAAGCTGGTCTATGGTGTATACTACGTCACACTAACTTAACTGTTTTGGTAAATTGAATTCATACATTTTCCTTATCAAAAAATTAAAAATATATGAAAATTTCCAGTTTTCTATCTCTAATTTTTCATATGGCAACTGAACTGTTTTCAGTCTCATTCATTTCTGTTTGAATTAAAATATATATTCTAACAAAACAGCTAATAATTGTTGAAAAAAATCATCTTTACTCTCCATATTTGCAATATTAATTTAATAATTAAATGTCACAAAAACACTGACCAAAAAACATATTTTCCAGTTTCTATAGAAGTCAATTATATATACCCTTCATTGTAAAAAATTATAATTCCAATTGTCAGTGAAGGCAGCAAAAGAGCTTTGCCCCTAGCTGGCATTGATGTCGTAGTCCGCTCCTGCATCATTACTCCTCTACTATGATGTCAGTGCAAATGTACCTGTAAATGTTTGAATCAGCATTAGAGCCATGAACACAGACGATGTCTAATCTGACTAGAGAGAGAGAGAGAGCTACTGCAGAGTGATTTGGTGCAACATTAGTATAACTTCCTATTAAGGCATAATTCATAGGATTAAGCTGTAATTTATTTGGTTTGTTAATGGTTAATACATTTTTTTTGTAATGCTTTATGCATTATTAACAGTAACTTATTAATAACAGCAAAATTTTGGATATGTAGTTTAGTCTCTTGGACTACAAAAGTCCAATTTAGGATAATTTGGTGATACTTTTAAAATATAAAGTATATTAAGTTGTTTGTTTTTTTTGCTGGTGTGAAGCATAATCATCCATTTCCTGGATGTTCTCTTCCCCAAATGGAGCATCAGTGAATGTGTGTGTGGCTGTGAGCTGGCACATTACTAATACTTATTTATGTAAGACTATCTGTCAGATGAATACACACCTCGACGTGATTCCACATCAGCCTTTCTGACGGCATAAAATCATGTGGTGAAGGTATAAATATAAACCTAAAAAAAAAATATGAAAATGTTTGTTCTACTGATAGACCCAAAGTATCTAACTTCAACCGCTGTCACTCAGCTCTGTGCTATATTTAACAGCACATCCAAAAGTGTTTCTGGTGCTTTTCATCTCTGCTGTGTAAAAGTTTGGAGTGACAACACATGGGGGCATGAGGCGCACTGCAGAGCTTCAAACGCACTTCTGGTATTATTATCTAAAAACAGCAAAGCCCAACAGATTGACACTTACTCGGTTTATTTATAAAATCAAATGGTGTAGACCT
This sequence comes from Seriola lalandi dorsalis, assembly GCF_002814215.2. NCBI lineage: Eukaryota > Metazoa > Chordata > Actinopteri > Carangiformes > Carangidae > Seriola > Seriola lalandi. Next base: position 542,634 of record NW_019525119.1, read on the forward strand.
GGCTCAGTCAATTTCAAAATGCAGTGTGTAGGAAGAGATACAAAATAGTACAATAGTCAACCATCACTGACATTTCTATACAGGAAGATCAAGATAACAACATTCTCTACATTTGAGCAAGTACCTTTGAAGAAGAAATACAAAAAAGAAAACTCCTTTAGACAACACCACCTGATAAAGGGAAAGGGAGAGTTATAGCTCCCAAAGGACTGTGCCCAAAGCAGAGTGGAGCAACCCAATGAAACATACAAGTATAGCAAACAATGCCACATCCCAACCTCTCAGGACATCTTTATACTGCAACAACTTGAAAGTTAAAAGGCACCACACAATACAAGTCACAAGGAGATTTTGCCACACATTTGTAATGCTGTAACCGACAAACTTTAAGGCGGATGTCATGTGCAAAAAACATCTTGAATATGTGTCACACGTACTGCACAGTGTCCTCTCCAGTGAAGTGTGCTTTGATTCTTTCCTTTACTGCTTTACTTCTTTAAAAAATATTTGAAATGTGAAAGATTTAAAGAATGATTGCATTATCACTATGTTGCTTGGTATCACAGGCATATTCCAGGCTTCCAGGTGTGGCAAGTGAAAGGGGAAAGAGTGTTGGAGGAGGCCCACTGTGGATTTAGTTCCTGTAGCCTTTACGTCCCTCTCCCTCCTTGAGGAAGGTCCATATGAGCGTGTTCACGATATCGGGCTGGTCCTGCTGCAGCCAGTGACTGGCCCCAGAAATGATGTTGAGACGGAAATGGTTCCTGATGTAGAGGCGGCACGCCTCCGCCATTTCCTGCTCCAAAAACGTGTCGCGCTCGCCCCACAGCAGCAGCACCGGAGACCTGACATGGTTCTGGCTCAGAGGGAGGGAGCTGTGGAGAGAGAGGAGAGAAGAACCTGAGTTGATCAAAATTCTTGTTGTAGGAGAGATTTTAAATGGAAATGTAACCTAAAATAGAATTTACGCTGACTTTACTTTTTCTACTGTGACAACTCAAATTTTGTTGGCTCAGATACATTTTGAGATAATCCTTATATAACTAATTATATAATTAATCAGGCAGCAGTAACTCTCTTATATCCTTCTCTAAACCTGAGATTAAAAAGAATTAATTAATTTGTCTTTTCAGATCCACATTGTATGCCTCACTTTTATCAGCTGCTGCGTTAATAAGACATGCTAACCAGGCATGTTCCAGTGGCATTCACCTCATGTTCATGTTTTTGGGTTCTTGGTGGAGTTGAGCCGACAACACTGAGTAATAGCATGACATGAATGTTTTGTCTACAGTAGACGAAACAGAAGCAGGAGTTGAAACAACAAAGTCTGTTTCCTACACCAATTATCACATCTAACATTTCAGATTTAATTTCAAGTTTCTGGCATTTCCACAAAGTTTTTTCTTATGAAAACGTACATAAAAAGTGCATAAAAACCAGCGGATGGAAATCTACCTCGTCTCTCTGCTGTACATTACATTCTTATGGTTTGGTTCTTACTCAAAAAACTCGACTGTATCATTAGTATCAGATCAGAGGAGATCACATACAGCATGTGAACTTCATCTTCAGAATTCCCGCTTGAATGGACACATCATGATTCATGTTGGTTTATGTCTCGATGAAAATGTGCTGAGCCTCCAGCAGTCTGGACAGGATAAGTGGATATATATAATATGGATGGATGGATGGATGGATGGATGGATGGATGGATGGATGGATGGATGGATGGATGGATGGATGGATGGATGTATATCTATTTTTGCGTCCCTATAGGGCTTAGGTGAAGCATGTGCTTGTGGAGAGACTAATTGGGCATGGGTCAGCGATATTTCTTTTACATAAGCGTATAAAAGCTATTCTGAGGTAACTCGTTGCTTGAGAAGGGAGCAGATGGCACGTTCAGTCATGCATGTACGGTTCACATGTCAGATATTCGTGCACTGTGATCTTCTTTGATCTTCTTTGTGCTGATCACTCTTGGCCAGATAGTCAGTCTTAGATTTAAGAACGAAGGTGTGTGTGTAAATATAGATATATATATTGATAGTGGTGTGGCCTTGACAGACTGAGAGAGATGTTTCATTTTCTGCTCCTTCAGAGCTCTGACAGTAGATGGCGCTACTAAATTTGCACATACACCATACTCAGTATATAACATAAAGTATGTGGGGGTGCACATCATGTACAAGTCAAGTGATTTTCTTATCACACTTTACAATAACCAACCAAGACCAAACACTGATACTGACTACAGTGGAATGGTCTCCTATGGCAACAGCATACCTTTTCCAATAGCTACTATATGTTTTATGTCTTATATATGATTAGTGTTACTATATCATTTAATATTTCTAAAAAAAAAAACATTTAAACCTTTACACAAATGTCTGTTTGAGCTATTTTTTATGTTTTCTGATAAAACATCTGCAGCAAAATCTTTAAGTGACTGAGCTTTTCCCCACCTGAACACATTCCTGTAATAGTTGAGGGCTCCAGTCAGAGCTCCCGGCTGCGAGAGTGCATACAAATAGGCCTCCAAGTCCTCTGCAGTGAGCCACCGGCCTTTCCTCCCAATCCCTGTGCTGCGGCTGGTGAACAAGGCCTTCAGAGCCTACAGCAGAGACAGCAGCAAACACTGGGGTGAATTTTCTGTGACTGCTACGATCTGATCTGGACAGCATTTAGAGAAGGATGCCCGTGTCATTGTAATGCGAGTCAGAAAAGGTACTTCAGCGGGGAAATCAGCTCTCATGACCTTCAGTCACAGCTCTGACTCGCTGCCTCAACAACAATAAATGCTGTGCTTCTACTTCTGAAAAGTCCACAACAGGCAGATGAACATTATGTAATCTTACACTTAATTAGCAAAAAGTCTAACACACTGGTAAACACTTCCAACATTAGCTGACTTCTACAAAATGCTAACTAATAGTCATTTAGATTGAAGGAAAGTTAAGAAACAGTTCAAATTTTTTGGAAAAATGCTGATTCTGTCTTTCTGAGAGTTAAATGAGAAGATGGATACCACTCTCATGTCTGTAGGATAAATATGAAGCTAAAGTGAGGAGGCAGTTAGCTTAGCTTAGCATAAAGAGCTGAAACAGAGGGAGGCAACTAAACCTGATCTGTCCAGATGTAACAAAATCTGCCTCTACAGCTCACTGATGAACAAGTTATCTTGTTGGTTTTGTCTTTGGAAAAAACTAATGTTTCCAGTTTTATGCTAAGCTAACTGTTTCCTGGTTGTAACCTTATTTTTTAAAGATAGGTGTGAGTGCTTACTACATGAGAGTGATATTCTCATCTAATTCTTCATTTAGCCTCGGTACACTCAAAGAAAACAATTGTCGTATTTATAGATTTAAACATCTTTTAAAACCACTAAACCTAAATCTGTATTGTTAGAAGAAAATTGTGCATTTGCAAACCTGAACTGTGTATTTTGACCTGTTAACAAAAAATGATGATGATGTTTAAATATCATAAATGATATTACTAAATTTGAATGGCTTGTTTTAATATGAGCAAGAGTAAATCTAATCAAAGATGTCCTTCTAGACTTCACCATATGATTTGATAACACTTTATGATTTCAAATTTCCCACAGGATTAGTTGTTCATCTTGTTTACAATAAATAACCTCTGTCAAAACAGTCTGTTTGCACCGATGCATACACTAAAAATAGACTGATACTGGAACAGCATGCAACATACACAAGTACGCATGCATATAGACACACATGCATGCACACAAACAACACACATGGAGACGCAAACACACACACACATGCACACACACACACACACAAACACAACCTTGACCTTGAAATCGCTTAAGCCCACACATAACAAACCACCTTGAAATCATTGATGGAGAGCATGAGCTCCGGGAAGCGGGGCAGCTGGAAGAAAAAGAAATGACTGGATTTCAGCAGCTGGCTCGGGTGACGCAGAGCGTAATCTGGGAGGAGAGGAGAGGAGAGGAGAGGAGAGGAGAGGAGAGGAGAGGAGAGGAGAGAGAAGTTCAGTTGTTTGACAGTAATTAAAGGCCAAGTCTTCACACGCTGCGGGGTTGTGGACGTGATAACTCTCAATGACTCTGCCTCTCCGTCTGCACCAGTTAAACCAGCTGTTCCAGCTTCACATTAGCCTCCTGTAATTAGCTTCTCATCATCTTCCCCTTAAGGCAGAAGAGGATTTGCCAGATGGATGCAAACATGGAATTGAAGTAATAATATTTCCTAATTAATGATAATAATTGCGGTGATAATCCAGGAGCCAAACCAGAGACTCTCTAATTAGTACGAAGAAAATTGGTTTTCTTTCACAATATAAACGGTAAATGTCTGAGGATTTGTCCATTCGCATGCAGTGAAACAATACCTGTGAACACAGAGGGATGGGGACAGTTCAGGACGATGAGTTTCGTCACCATCTCAGGGTAGTGAATGGCAAAAAGCCACGCTATGGTTCCACCCCAGTCGTGGCCAACGAGGCAGCATCTGTTGTACCCTTGGAAGAAAAGCAAATGCCCATTAGAGCGTTTTTGGAATAGAAGAGAGCATAATGAGGACTGCAATAAGAGCTGGATGTTCAGGCTGATGCTTTGATGTTTATGAATAAGCGAGTTGGTGCTCAAAATCAATACTATTCTCACTTCATTATTGCTGTCCTCCTCCCTCAGAAGACACATACACCCATCAAAGGGATGTGTTACATGACATGCAGCCAAATGCAGATCAAGGTCAGGACATCCGTCTGTGGGATTCTGATCACATTACTGCTCCAGTCCTTACAAACTAATCCCTTTACCTATACCAGCACCATTTACACCCACTGGTATGAATCATCCCAGCAAGCCTCATCTCAACACTGATATCACATTAGCTTCAACAGGGATTGTCGTAGAGCTAAGCCTGGGAGACCCTTTTGGAAAATGACGGGGCTGTTTCTGCTCTCAGCCTTTCTGTGTTTACTGTTAGCACTGATATTTGTTACCACAAATGGGAAGGGGGAAACGTTACATGTCATACGTGGTTAAAGGCAAAACCCCTGATTGGTTAAAGGCCAAACGGTTCGGTGTAGCACCAGTGGCTGACTGTGAATCTGGACTGAAATGTGGACCATGTGGGCTCTAACAGCTGCTGTAAAAAGAGGCTCTGCAGTCCAATCACAGATCCGAACGCAGCAGTTATATATGATCACCCGCCGGCATCCGCTGAAATGACTATCAAGTGGAACATTTGCACAGCAATATGCATTATTGAGCGCTTAGCTCCTGAAAGCCTGTTGAGAAATAATTAACAGTGCAAGACGCTACAAAACGTCAACTACAGACCTTTCTAAAAACACTTTGTAAGACAATATACATTTTTTATAAAGGGATGTGTTCAAAGGCTTCTTGAGAATATTTACTGACCATTATGGTGCCTCTGTGCTGGGCTTGTATTGGCTTAAAAATGTGAAACATACACCTGTTGTGGCATTATGTAAAGCTGCAGTATTCAACAATTTTTCTAATAACAATGAACAAAATTAAAGAGGTTTTGCTCTGTGTTGAACACACATAGAATTAATTATAGGCTCTACAGAGCATTGTAGTGTCCTACTACTTGTCCAGCGCCAAACATTAGATCAAGTTAGCAGCTAGCTGCTGAACACAGTGGAGCATGTAGCAGCTGAAGGAGCAGATATTTACCTCAGGAGAGGAACACTGTAGTTAATGATGGACTTTCATTGTCTATGCCGTCTCCAAATGAAGGCTAATATCACTCCACTCCACGTTTGCTTGCCAACATGTTCAGCACAACAAGTTTATAAGGTGATAATATGTGTTTACAGCTTGTTCCAAGAAGTTTTATTGCTGCTTTAAAGCTGCTTATGACTGAAGAAGATCAAAATGTTGCGCTAATGGATAGTTTTTTTCTTTCTTTCCTCCTGGTTGGTATAACACTGTACTCACCAAAGTAACTTCTGAGAACTGGGAACACAACAACATCACTGAGTTGATCAAAAATGTTGATTATATTTTGTGATTGCACACGCCTTAGTTTTCTCTTCCTGGAGGTGTTTCTTGCTCCACCTGACTTCATTTTAGCCACGTCTCTGTGTTCCCAGATGTTATTATTCCCAGCTGGAGAGATGGCCACAACTATGACATGAAGACACATGTTGCAATAGCCTACACATCATCATCCATTAATAATAAACATGTGAGGACAATGTCTGTGAGTGTTCAAGGCATGAATATCTGATTTATTCTTGTGGTTTCTTTGTATCTTTACCACATGAATATGAAGTGACAGGTGTGAAGGAGAAGAAAAAGGGTAGAGTTCCCAGACATTCTCGACTGTACTCATTAGAGGCTCTTCACTCCCACACATTTCAATGCTGAGACAGGTTTTCATACAGTATGGAACTACTGCTAAAATGACAGAGAAACTGTGATGTGCTGGCCAGTAAAGAGAAATAAAACTGTCATCCTGGCCAGATAATTATCAGTGGGTGCTGGTGTGTGCAGACAGCCTCAGGCTAGCTTCCCTGCTAGTGTTAGCATGCGCTCAGCAGGCTGTGGGCTCTGTATCTGCACAGTGTCCCATGCTCAGTAAGGGTGAGTCACAGGAAGTTTGTCATGCCACGCGGCGGGCCATCAGAGCTGTCCACAGCTTAAGACTGATAAACAAGTTATTTTTGACTCAAAACAGTGTCCACTCCTCAGAGTGATCTCAGATGACAGACACACACTTCTCCTGTGTTCTCTCACCTAAGTACTCCACGATATCCTTGACGTCAGTAACCAGGTACTCGAAGCGGTAGCTTTCAGCGGAGAGCGGCAGGTCGGACTCCCCGTAGCCCCGCATGTCGATGGCCACCACACGGAATTCACTCTTAAACTCTCGCAGCTGGTAGCGCCAGGAGAACCTGAGGCACACAAACAGACGCAAAGATGATTTATTTTCTTAATTTCTTCTTACTGTCACACTTAGTTTTACAGCCTACTATCCCTTAAGAGGAGCTCTCCAACAATTTGCACATCCATGTATTCTGATTTTAAAAAAGAATGATGAAACTTGATGCAGCAGGAGTTGAGATATCATGACTTTTGGGTTCTACTATGGGGTCAAGCCCCCAAAAACATTGGATCCCACATTCCCCACAATGCTATTCTATAGTGTCTTTCATTTCTTCTCCTCCTTTTGCCTTTTAAACTCCATGCCTGCAGTTTGTAATGCAGGTTCTCCGTTAAAAAGTCTGACTCTACAAGGGCCAACCGTGATAGTCCCAACGAGTCCCACACACTGTTTACAGGTTGAGTAGTATTCCCCGTTACCATTTAAACTGAACTTGACGGGTAAAAAATCAATGAAGTGCCCCCCTTTTTTTTTTCTTTTCTTTTTTTTTTTTTTTATAAAGTTGGCACTCAGCTTTTTTTTTCCAGCTGAGTGAATGTCACTGTAGTGTAATAGAAGCTGTGCTAAATTCTAATCCGTCCACTGATCATGTGGACTGGGATGACTTCCTAATTGAAGATTCCCCTCCTCCTCCTCTTCTTCCTTATTATTCCTCTGCCGAGCAAAGGGGAAGCAAGATGCAGAGCCCTGGCTGTGATTCTGATGAGTCAGGATAAGATCCCAGCAATGAGCCCTCAGATCTTAGAATATAAATGAGGTTTAAAGCAAAGTAAGCCCCTCAGACCCCTCCACCCTGCCTATGACGTACACATAGACTCTCTGCATTTCTAAGAGGGAATTAGCACAATTCAAGAAAGTGTTAAGAGTTCTTTCCAACCATCTCACTCTCAGCAGCACGCTTCATCATATCTGTGAAGAATACAGCAAGTGAAGCAGAACGAGCTCCCCTCATTAATTAATCCCTGTCTTGTCCACAGCTTAGATAGTATGTTAGAGATATGGACAGGCTTACAGCTCTTGACAACCTCTTTGGCCTCAATCCAGGAGCAACGCTCAACACCATTTTTCATTTCATATCAGGAGGAAGAGATCTTGAATGCTTTGGACCCTTTTCCCCGATGGCAAATCATGTCTGTGAATGAGGACTCCTCGCTGATGTGGATGTGTTTTTTGCAGTCCGGGAGGCAGACAGTGCAGCTGAAACATTAGAGCCGAGGAATCCTCGTAGTCAGGGGAAATTTTAGAGAGGTGACCGATGTAACAAACCCAGCAACTGTACTAAATACATTTCAATGTTGTTTTCCTGCTGCTGAATGCAGTAGAGCTGCAATTGTAACCGGAACTGCCCTGCACCCCAACCCCCACCCTGATTTCCCGTTCACCTACCAGAACTCAGGGAAGCCGTGCAAAAACAGCATGAGTGGTTTCCCTCTCTCTCCAGCAGCAACATAGTGAAACCTCAGGCCAGACTCCTGGATGGAAAGAAGACAGAGGCATTAAGACGCAAACATCAAGCTGACGGTCTCATCCAAAGACACTCAGTGGACACAATAGAGCAAGTCAGCATTTTAAAATGACTAAGTGCAGCCGCATGAGAAATAAGTGGACAATAATGTGGAAAAGAAATATACAGCTTATTTTATTTGAGTCAACACACAAATGAGAATCTGTCACAACATATTGGACCTCTATCATGATATATTGTATTATCTTGCAGAAATCTAAAGATATCCAGCTTCAAATAATAATTTGTGTCTGATATGATTTTTACACAAAAAATGATTTGTTATAATTTATTAACATTACATCTACTCCTTTTCCCTCACTGAAAACAGAAAATATGCCCTCCTTCACTGAAAAGTTCATTCTCAGTATTTGAGATTTCAAATTCCTGCATCAAACTTGTCTAAGTTGCATACGACTTCCAAACTAGAAAAATTAAATAAAAATAATTAAAGTAAACATTTAAATAAAAACAGCCTTTAAGTCTCAAACTCATACATGATTGTGCACAGTGAAGCTCAAACATCCACACAACGTAACAATAAGCAGAAGCTGTTTTTGAGCGTTTCTGAACATTTCGTCGTCTCTACTCGGAAACTTTTTGTCTTGTCGTGTATACAGTGTCACTTCGACTGTGCCTGTTTTGTTTGGGATAGTAGTTTGACAGCTAAACAAACAAATTACCGGTGATGCAAACTATCCTCAGCGGTAACGACTACACTACATTGATAGTAATCAATTTGGAAGTGTGGAACAGCTGCCTGCCTGCACAGCTCAGGGCAAAACAACAGAGGCTGCACAATATCATCAGTGGGCATCCTCCTGAATATCTGTTCATAACAATGTTTCGTACTCAACATGGCGATAACACCGGGGACAGAAGCCGTTTTTTCATACTGGTGCTGTACTGTGAAACAGTCTTCCAGTAAATATGGAGTTGACAAAAACAAGAGGGACTTTTGGAGGTCAGGTCAGAGCTTGTTTACGGAGTAAGGTGGCGGGTTATTCATGGGATTGCACTTGAGCTATTAATGTGTTTTTGTTGTATTGATGTGGATACTCATTCTCTGGTTTAGTTTGCAATGATGTAGTTTTTAATTTTAAGATCAATTTTATGCTTCATGTTTTATATCTGTCTTTTAACGAATTGGGACCTTGTTGGAAATGTATGTCCTCACTTTAACATGTTATCCCCAGGAACAGACTGTGCTTATTTATTATTTTGTCTTGAAACAAACTTGACATCTTTGTCTAAGTTTCATGACTTCGTCGTGTATGATCCCAACATAAGGACAGAATTAGGCTGAGTCTGATTCATTGCTCTTAAAACTCATTTAGGGCTAAAAAAAAAAAAAAAAAAAAAAAAAAAAAAAAAAAAAAAAAAAAAAGCAACAGAAGAACAGATGAAAACGTTGGTTTGGTTTGTTAAAAGTACTGTACTGAAGAACAATTTAAGTACTAGTACATTATTTGAGTAATATATCCATTTTCTGCTCATTTGTATTTCTACCTCACATTTCAATGCTGCACTTTTTCTGACACTGCATTTATACCACAGCTAAAGTTACTTTGCAGATAAAGATTTTACATGGAGGGAAAAATGATCAGTTTGTGCAAACATGATGCACTTTTACAGAATAAACTACCGACAGAGTATAAAGTAATTAAAATGATTAAAATGCTTCTGACGTTAATATGTTAATACACCAATGATCACTAGAATATATAATCATATAAGTGACAGGGACCATTCCGCTGCATAATGAGTACTTTTACTTTTAATACTTTAAGTACATTTTGCTGCTATACTTCCGTGCCGTTGTTTTAAGATTGTATATGCAGTACTGCAGCACTACAGTACTGCGCTGGTGCCAGTTCTACTTCAGTAATAAGTAAATTGGATCATTTCTCCGATACTGGCGATCAGCTTTGGTTCAGGTTAGGGCATTTGTGACAGACGTGCCTTGGCATTTAATTACATAATCTTGAGCACAGGTTTTTAGTGGCAGACTGGCAGCCCGCCGCTGATGACCCTACATGTGGAGACGTGAGGCGGAGGAGCTGCTCCTTCAGCACCACCTGAGCGCAGCGCCAGCAAAAACCGCGATTTCACCAGAAAGAAAAAAATAAAAATAAAATAAAAACACGCATCTTGATTTGCTCACAGATCAGGCCTGTTTGGCTTCTCACGACGCGACACCGCAGAAAGGTGTTGTAGCAATTTAACATCTGAACATCTTAGCATGCAAAACAGGCTCTCTCTTTCTCTCTCTCACACACACACACACAATGGGCTTTTCCACCTTACATGTCCAAGTGCATGCGTGTGTGTGCATGCGTGTGTGTGTGTGTGTCTTACCTTGATCCTAACATAACAGTGGGTTCCCAAGGACGTGTCATTCAGACAAGCCGGGGGAGTTTCACGAATCACCCATTGGAAGGTTGTTGTCGGCCTTAAGATGATGCTCCACCAAAGTTTCAGCAGGGCTACGGTGGTGCAGAGAGCACAATAACCGTATATCAATGACCAATACCCCAAAACTCTGATTTTCTGCGCAAGTCTGATTAGAAATAACAGCAAGTTGTGAAGCACTCTCGCCATCTTTACATTGCCGCAGGAAATCGATCCGGATCCCGTTACTTATTGATTTCTCTCTGTTACCTGGTCGTCTCTGTTTAAGTACTGCTCTGACGATGCCGTTGTTTCTCGTTACCAGCGCAAACGCACGACTGTCTGAAGGGAGGATCCCAACAAACGGCTGAATGGGACGGTGGCAAGAGCATCACGTCAGATTTCACGCTTGCGTGTGACAGCAGTGGTTGATCGCAGGGGACGGTGCTGTTGACTATACAAGGCAAGTCCGAAATCAAGCGATAAGCCACTCGATGCGGAGCTTTACGCTGATTTCAGATCGGCTGAGAGGCGCCGTAGGCACGCTGAACCCCCCCCCCAAAAAAAAATCACTGCAAAGCACCGTGGCTGTAGTGTGCCGCTGTCATGGCAACAACATTGTATTAAAAAGGCAGCATGCGCACATGTGCACAGTTATTTCACTGTTCATTTAAAACAACTATAATGATTTAATTCATTATCTCCCCAACCGGTTCTAATAATAAGTGGCTGCTCGCAGGTATGATTGGCGTTTTACTGGGCAGCGCATTGATATTTTATCTTATTTTATTTATATCTGCTGTAATGCGGTCAGAGGTGTGCATTGTTAAGGTTGGCTACTGTGTAAACTACACACAGTGGAGCAGTGTGATTGAAAACACAGCTGTCTGGAGCCGAGATAGCACACAAGATGAGACAGTTAACCAATTTCAGATTAGCCCGACCCCTCACGTGACTGGATATGTAACAGAGGAAGACCTTTGTACTCTTCAGGGCACCGAAATGTCATACACGGTCATCAAACAAGCAGCCTAAACTATATAAATAATACACTTTTCCTTTAATATTTGATCAGTTTGACTATTTTTGATAACTATTGGTGAGACTTTAGGAAATATTTCGCAACTATTTTTGCATGAAGAGAGATGGGATAACACACTTATTGTACATGTATGTTCAATTTCTTTTTTTCTTTATCTTATTCATCTTGTATTCAAGTGGTTAAAGCAGCAAAACTGGAAAAACTGAGATTAGAATACTTGTGTTTTGGCCCTGAGCTGCTGGGAGCCAGTAGAGGGAGTGTCTGGCTAAAGTTGCACGAGAAGGTAGCAGATAAACTATTAAATGTGCCTATAAAATGGGTTGTTCTTTATAGCGAACTCATCAGCCTACAGGATATTGCTGTAGTCTGTAAGAGTGAAAGGAGAGAAGTGCACAGCCACAGGATTAGGCTCTGGCTCCAGGCCTAGACAAAATTAGTAGCTGTTATTAAGTGAAATCAAGCTGATGAACCTCTGAAATTAGTTCCACAATTCTATACTGATCAGGCACAATCCCTATGCTGTATAAGGGTGTTATTAAAATCTGTATCTGATGGGTTGTAGTCTGCACCACACTGCAGTTATGACTGGATGAAGTGATGTGAATTGCTTAGTGAAAATAGGTTTATTATTTTGAGTAAAAAAAAAATGTCTTATTTATACTAGCATATACAAACGGTAACATACAGAATGGTAACATACAGAATATGTTGATAATGTCCAAAAACAACTTTGGAACGGCCAGAACTGTATGAAGAACAAAGTGCAGTGCATATCCAGTTAACACAATGGATGGCATTTTCAAGTGGTCAAGCAAATAAGGCACTGAGATTGAACCAGTTCCCACACTGGAAACACTGGTGACAACTTGCTTCAATCTCTGTTTTTAAAAAAAAAAAAAAAAAAAGAGAAAAAAGACATTGTTAATAAAAATGTTTTAGAGAGGAAAAAAAAACAGTCACAGGACTTGTGCATGTAACCAGTGTTTTGTCTACATTTAACATATTTTTGAGTCAGGATTAACTGAGGCATGGTGGTGAGGGTTCATTAACTGGAATAACCTAAAACACAAGAACAAAACAACACTGCACATTTCAGCGAACAAGACAACAGTGTGGCATTTTAACTGCAGTGTATGGATGCATTAATTGGCTTGTCATACACACCTGTCAGCTGTAAGTGGACTCATCCAAATGTGAAAAGAACAGAAAAACATGCATGCTTCACCTTAATCCCACATTCAAGAGTGCATCAGTGCAGACATTTACTAACCATTTCAAATACAATTTAAGGGCAAGACACATTTATACTTTGTTTAATTTTTTTTTCCTCACAATTAACTATTGTGAAATGACAATCAGGAGTCTTGCACAAAAGGACACATTTTTTGAGTAAATCCCATGTCATTTTTAGTCCAGGTTAAGCTCAAATGTAGTCATGATGTCCTGCTGCATAGTCATGTCAATACCAGACATCTATAGAGAGAGAAAGACATATAGAATAACTGTCAAAATCCCATTTTACCACAAACAAACAACATCAGGCTAAAACCTGGACGAAAGGTACTCACAGCCTCTCGCCTGCGACGCTCTTGTTCCTTTCTGCGGGCCATCTCCCTTTCCTTATCTACTGAGGACTGTGTGGTTAGAGGTCGTGTTTCCTTGGGAGACTTTGGCTTCATTGGCTGCTCGACATCTTTGGACACATCTAAGGCAACCTCTGTGCAAATGCTCTCTGGTGAATCAGCATCCTCTTTAATAGGCTGTGGATTTTGTTCTGCTTCACATGGGCCTGGAAGGCTAGATGGAGAATGTCCTTGGTACTTAGAAGTTGCTCTCTTTAAATCAGGTATCAAGCTTCTGCAGAGAAAAGCTAGTGTGGCTTATCAGCTTCCTTTTAAAAACGAGGATTTGGACACTTTGAATCATACAATGGAGTGGAATCTCATAAACTTATTCTAAGGGCAGCAATACATTTTAGCCTAAGAAACTAAATAAAGAAATACATTTAATGCAGTTGCTATTTCGGTGGGAATACCTGCTGTTTTCTGGAGCCTCCTTCTCCTTGTTTTCTTCAATCTGTTTCTTCTTCAGTGCTTTTTCTCGTTCCTCTTTCTCTATGGCAGCCTTACGGAAATGCTGGAAGCTCTCCTTTGAGGACTTGATTGTAGCTGGAGTGACTGACTGTCTCACCAGTCTCGCCCAAGACTCAGCATTTTTCAGAACAATGTCCTAAACAAGAGAAATGATTATGTTCACTTGCAAGCTATTTAAAATGTGGTGGTGGTGGGGGGGGTAAACCTGTTGTAATTTGGGCAGAAAAACATCAAATGGCATTAGTGTTGTCATGGACAATACTTTGACGCCCTCCAGTGGTGGAAAGATGAATTATATGATGCAAGTTTGAACTAAAACAAAGTAAATGTGCACTATTTTCAAATCAAATAATAAATGAGGTATAAATAATTTAGATTTAAAAAAATTATATATTGTCAAATTCGCAGTTAAATTTTTTTTACAGTGCTGTTTTGATTTTAGCAGTAGTTGCCCCATTCATTCATTTTTAAAATGAATTACCCATCAGTTGGTCTTACTAGAGTTCCACTTAAAAAAAGAGAAAAGAAAATGTGTGGCAGAACTGATTTAAATGAAACTAACTTTTCTTAAGTTTAATTGAGTCCTTGTTACACCCCATCCTCTGCATCTTGATCTGTAGAATCATTCTTCAACAAGTCAGGAAGAATATTTGTCAGCCGTTACAGTAACTCAGTTAAACAGTGCTAACCTTTTTGGGAATTTGGGGTTTTTCCTCTTCAGCAGATTTACTTGCTGAGTTGGAGAAAGGCACATCAGTCAACTGGCTGTCAAGGACATCCTCAGGGTATCTGAAATCTGGGATAATCACTTTACAAGTTCATGTTGTGAAGTATTAGTCATTTTTCATAAATGGTGATGTCAAAGGAAGTAGTGACTTACTGGGCCTCGTCTCATCTTTCGACTGTAGTGGGCTCTCTCTCAGAGGGGACAGCACTGGGCCCTGCTGACAGGTCAGATTAAGTTTTATCATTTAGAATCAAATCATGCCTAAAGAGTAACTTAAACACCCTATGAAAATCTTGTTCTTGCAGACCTCCAGTAGTCTAACATCTCACCTTGCTACAGTGTTGGACAGGTATACTCTTGAAACCTCATGACATCACTTTTGGATGTGGGTATAGGTGCAACAGAGTTCACCTCTAACCACACCCAACCACATCCATCAGTGATGCTAGGTGTGGTGATGGCAGCAAAACACTGCTTTTCAAGCTGACACAAAGTTACTCTTTAATGGTTGACAGCAAAGGTGCCATCAACTGAAAATATTCAAGCAACAATCTAATTACATAAAAAATAGTGAGAACAACATGACATAATGTTTGATATTATAGGCGACATTATTTTCAAACCTTTAATCAATCTAATAGAGCCTGAATAGTTTTTCGTGATCGGGAGTCTACAAACAGATAAAAACTACTGAAACTGAAGGGCCAAATTTGTTGACATTAATATATATCAAAATAAAGTTACTTCTAATCTTAAGTCATTGGAAAGAAATATGACAAAGTGGACACAAAGATGCATGCAAAAATAAATAAATACTGAAAACAGAAAAGCTGGAAGACTCTATTGGTCCTTCACACCCACACAGGTGTTTTCAATTCACTGATCAGTTTGTCATGAGGAGCACTACAAAGCCTGTGACAAACAGTTGTATAACGTCCTCTGTGGCTCCGCAGGAACTTTGTCAAGTCTGAATAATAAACCCTGAGGTTGTTATGAGAGAGTTATCTTGAGCTATCTATTCCAGCTTTATAACAGACAGTCTGCATTATAAAGTGGGGAGTGCCGAGTGTGAAGATCGAAAGACATGAGTGTCTATCAAATCAAATCGGGGGTGGGGGGTGGGTGTTCTCACAAAAACAGACTCTTGAGTTGCATTATGGAAATTGTAGGATTCAGTTTTTATGGAGCATTCTTTGTTTCCCATCTGTTTCTTGCCAATTCCCCAACACATGGAAATGCAATACTAAACCACTGGAGAGTCCCTTTAAGCTCTACTCATTTGACTGTCTGTACAGTGTAACATACCAAAACCAGAAGAACAGCAACAAGGCAGCACATCCACTTTTGATTCAGACCACTTAAATATCATAGTAGTAAATATTATATAGTATATACAGGTGTCCTGCTTTCCTGCACTATATTCTAACTAGAAAACACAAAATAACTGCATTTGATCTGGAGATTTCTGCAGATCTACTGTAAAACAGCAAAACAATGGGTGGATGCAGATTTTGTTGCTCTCTGAAGGCCTTCTCTGGGTGTCATCTCTAAATGCGACTTGATTTAATGTATGATATAACATGTACTCATCTTCCATAATGTATTAGTTTTAGATAAATCACCCTGCAAAATGATACAACAGGTCAGTGCAGCCTTTACCTATGAAGTAAATGACCAGTGTGACGCCCTGTCCTTTTCAGAGCCAACAGTCTATAACAAGATTCATCATAAGAAGTCACCACAAGTGTGTCCCATGATTATAAAAAGTTGTCTTTCAACAATCAAAGCCAACACTGTGAGGGAAGTTTTTTCTTTTTCATCAGCAGTACCTCAAATCTGGCAGCAGCCCAGTCCAGCAAAACTTCTGGAGATGCCATGGGCGATAAAAGGGCAGACAAATCTGTCGGACAGTAAATGACAGAACAGATCTTCAACACATCGCAGCTATGTGATAGGCAAGGAGATGCTGTATGTTTATATAAACATACAGCAAGAGTTAGTATATAGTAAAAGCAACAGAAGTTAGCAAGGAGTAGCATGAGATAGAGTTTGAATGAAACACAAGGACTGTTGTAGTCAAAACCCGGAAAAATGGGGGTGGGGGGGTGGGGGGTATGTGTGTGTGTGTGTGTGTGACTGACTGGAGTGAGTGAGTCAGTCTTCCCTTGCTGAACCTGTGTTTCTGAAGGACACTGAGCATATGCGTGAGGCAGCCTGAGGTGAACAGGTGGCGTCAGAGGGAGGTTCACTGGATGTTTTTGTACTATTAATGATGTGGTGCCACTGGCAGTGAAAGAGGAGTTAGGGATCTTAGTGAAAGACACCCATGAAAGAGGCTGATCGGTGACTACAAGGTTTTAAGGAGGTATTGATGTTGATCTGGCACTGGCATCTCAGAGGTTACTCAAGGGGCTTGCTACGTACGGCTGGGAAGGAATGAGCAGCTAATGCAAAATTAAAAAAACAAACAAAAATCATGAAAAAATAAAAGTATCATTTGAACTAATATTAGGTGGAAGCACAGGCTGACCTACGTTTTCCAAGGCTTACTGACTCAACATTTTCTTCATGAAAATTACAATTTTCAACAGAAACACACTTTAAATTAGTGAAATTAAAATGACATTATCATAAAGTTTTTTCCCCCTCACTTGAGGGACAAAGAGGAAAACATGAGTCTTACCTGGAGGTGATAAAGTCAGCTCATCATTAGGGCATGGCGGGTGGCCTTCAGTCTCTGCTGCTGAGGGCTGCACAGCAGGAGGAGGCTGAGACGTCTCCACTGAGGCTTTTGTCAAATTGTTTGCCTCCTTTATCTGCTTATTACAGGAAGCACGTGGGACCTTTGACTTAAGAAGAAATTACATTCTTACTTTTCATTGTAACCAGCAAGGCTAAC
The DNA here is from genome assembly GCF_002814215.2 of Seriola lalandi dorsalis. Taxonomy (NCBI): domain Eukaryota; kingdom Metazoa; phylum Chordata; class Actinopteri; order Carangiformes; family Carangidae; genus Seriola; species Seriola lalandi. The sequence goes on from NW_019525119.1 coordinate 560,207, forward strand.
TTAGAACTAATTTCTTTAACTACTCCAAGCAAAGAGTGAATGTATTTACCTTTGTCTTAACCTTTTGGCAAGATTCTTTACTTTTCTGCTTCTTTGTTTTGGGCACTGAAAAAAATGCATGTTAATAATTCAGTCTGCAGCGAAGGCTTAAGAGCTTTTTCCTCCAAAACCCCTAAAATAAGAAATTTCACAATGTGATATAGAATATGTGAATATAACATGAACAGGTGTTGCAGCATACAAGATTTAACTCCTGACAAAATGACCAAGTAATTCGTAATGATTAATGATGATTTGACAACTATTTCAAAAACAGCAAAGAAAATAAATAGGTAAAACGAGAACTCCTAATATAGGATCTACACAGTTTTTATTCTAAAATGATGATTCATTCCCTGGATTCTCTATTTATTAAATATTTACAATCTTTTATATGCAACTCTTGATTTAGTTCTCAGTACACCACCACTCACCTGCCACACACAGCCACACCCCACCTGACCAAAATTATGATGATCTTTTTTTTACATAATTATGTCATTATCATACATTAGAGGCTTTACACAAAATATTTGAAAAGCATTGCTTTCCTCCATGTTGGAACAGGTCAACAGTTTCTATGTGCAGAGCAATGACTGTATATGGAAACTTGATGTTTTACTGGCATGGACAGATCATAGAATAGAGAAAAACACAGCTACCTGGTTACAGGAAGTCATGTTAGAGGAAAGGGCAGCATTAGCTCTCTATGCAAAGCCTCTTAAGAACAGAACAAAACTCAGTGAAACATGTTAACAAAGAACATGGTTTTGCAATGTAAACACCAGCTTAATTAAATTGTAAGAAATGCCACAAGGAGCTATGGTCTTATCCAAAAGGGGCCCAATGCTAGAGCATGCTAAAAAAGAAAATGCTGAAGTGCAACTTAACAGTAGCTATAAATATTATTTTTGCAGACCTTCACTATTCTAACTTTGCACCATGCTGTTCTGTAGAAAAGTGTTCTCCACAATGTGTCAGTACACGGTGATAGTGCTACTGGAGGCTGTAAGAGGTGCGACAGAGCACACACTTCTGACTACACCCAGTCACATCCATTCAGTGATGCCGAGTCCAGAGGTGCAACAAACTTGAAAGTTTCAACTAGAGGGGGCAGTAAAACACTGATCCTCAGCCTGATACTAATATACTCTTTAATTTTTGCTATAATTTATCCAATGTCAACAGTTAAATATCACTGATGCAGTATATCAGGCATAAATGGATGTCTACTATGATAAAACAACTGCTCTGTTAAATATTTCACTTAATTAATCTCAGATGTCTGTAGAAGAGACATGTGCACCTGTTCCATGTAGACAGATTATAACTACAATTACTGCCTTGCAGCTGTTGTGTACCTCTGCCAACCAGCCAAGACCAAATATGGTCACAATCTCCCTTACAGTATTGAATAACGACCACAAGTGTTTTTGGAGAACATTATGATGTCTCACTTAATTTTATACTTTTCCTAGACATTAGAGTTACATTGTATTGTAATTAGTGTATGAATTTGTGAGTTATGGCCAAAAATGTGTTTTGTGAGGTCACTGTGTGTCAGAAGTGATGAAATTCCCTCTGGCCTCTGGGTGAGATCACCATAACCCTGAACTTTAACCTTTGACCACCAAAATCTAAGTTCTGTCGAGGCGTTACTGAGATATCGCGTCCACGAGAATGGGACAGACGACAGGCAAGTTGAAAACAATTACCCTCTGGCTCTGGCTGTTGCGGAGGAATAAAAAGTGTGTGGAAAATAAACACAAAAAGCAAACACCTGATGAATGTGCAAAAATATAAAACAATTTAATATTCGGTGTGAAACCAGCAGAAACGTAGTAGTAAGGCACCCAGGTGAATCCTGCCCATAGCTCATCGTCTATTTTAAAGAGGAAGGAAGGAAGGGGAAAACAAAGGTAGATGAGGGCAGAATGTTGAAGAGAGCAGCTAACCTGTTTCAGAGTCACTGCTCTCAGAAGTGCTAGATTGACTACTACTGCTGCTGCTGTCAGAGCTGGATGACGAGCTGCTGCTGCTGCAGCTGAGGTCAGGAGACGCCATGAATTTAGCTGTTAACAAAAAAAGACAAATTGTCATTTTTACACTCAGCCTCACTCTTGAAGGCATAACTTTGATGATCACAATTTTAACACAATTTTTTCTTACCTTCTGTCTTTTTTTTCTTAATCAAGTGCTGCTCTTTACTGACAACCCCAGATCTTCCAGCATCCTTTAGTTTCCCAGTCTGGATTCCTTCTGTGGGCTTCATCAGCTTTTTTTCTGCAGGACAGAAGAGATAATAAATTCATTAACTAAAATAAATTACAAAAGCCTTAATCTTACCAATTCCAATTACCAATTAAAAGTAATGCTGTATTTGCTGACAGTGGAAAGTTCAAGCAAAGCAGGACTGACTTGTACTTACGGCATTTCCTCAGACATGTTGCAACAAACCTCTGAAGAGCTCTCAGTGTGGAAGGCTTGAGCATTTCAAAGTCAATCTCAATGTCCTCTAGAGTGGAATCTCGCAGACAAGACTCCCTGGCATGAATGATGTTCACCAGCTTGCCCAGTTTGTCACCGGGCAGCTTGTCAATGTCCAATTTCAACTGCTTCTTCTCCTGGTAAGTCATTGGTGTTGATGGGACCTCATCCTCACATTTTATGGGTGTTCTCTGAATATTGTGTTTGTTGCCAGGCCTAGATATACATAGAAAACATCTAATATTAGCCATAGTGCATATTGGAGCAAACTCAGTTCACCATTACTTATACTAAGTATATAATGTGAAACATATTAAATGATCACTCACAAAGAAGAGCTCTTGCTGTTGGTGATTTTTTCTACAATAGATTGGTATTTTGAGGATTTGTGCTTTAGTCGAGCAATATCTTTTTCTTTAGATCTTTTTTCCTTTTTCAACTTTTCAACTCCTTTTTTCTTTGGTTTCATCAGGGGGTCTTGGCTAAGTCTCTTCAGCTGATCACTGACAGCTTTCAACTGAAAAGTGAGCAGTCAATGAGACAATGAGGTGAAATGCACTGAAGTGAGTAACATCTCAAACGCCATTTGCACCATTACTGACATGTATGATACCTACCCGCTCCTCTAGGTTGGCCAGCTGCATGGCCACTTCTTCGGATGAACTTTCTGACTCTGAGGAACTTTCACTTTCAGAACTTGCTGAGGTTGACAAACTCCCAATTCTGTCTCCTTTTCCCTTCATAATTCTCTGATGAGGTATGGAACCATCCTCTGGTTCTTGGGGAATCTTGAGATAACGAGCCTCGAAAATTTCCTGTTGATACAAACACAGACTCCTTAATACCTTCAAGTACTGTCCGTCTTATTTGGTAGAGCAGTAAATAAATAAATAGATAGTTCTATACCTGGAGCTTTCTCGCCATGTAGACCACCTCATGTGAAGGTGGATTGTACTTGTAACAGTTGGAGAACATCAGTCGCACATCAGCAGCAAATTCCTTTGCATTTGCATACCGACGTTGATCCATTTTTTTCTGAGGAAATAAAACTTTGTGTCAGGAAAACTGATTTGACCGATACTGAAAACAATGTTAAATACTCAGATTAATCTTCATCATAATCGTTTTACCCTGATGGTGCTCAGGTCCATAGGCTGCTTGATGATGTCATGGTAGTCGTGCAAGCCCAAAGCAACCGCATCAACAGGGGTATAAAAGGGCCATGCATATGCATAGTGCCTCTTTGAGAGCATCTCCTTCAGGATGTCACTGCAGTACCTGAGCTGCTCAGACAGTCTGCCCTTCTTTCCATCAAACGCAGGCAAGTCTTTCTTAGGAGGTTTAATGGGCCGGCCACAGCCTCTTCTAGAGGATAAAGTACAAGGTGCTGAATGGTCCTCAGCAGGGGACGCCTCAATGGGGGGGATCTCTGAGGTGGTGGAGGGTGTGGGGTTGGCTTTCCTCTTAAAACCTTTTTTAATCTGAATATTTAGGAAAAGGTTGAACATAAACAATAAATCACTACAATAGTTTGACAAAGCAGAGAATTTGTATTGTGATTTCACATTATTGGCCACAATGCTATAAATAATTCAAGTTTGTGAGACGCTATAGCTTTCACTTACTTCATCCAATGGAGAAAGTCTGTCTAACATGGTGATGCATTTATTGTAGAGTGGTTTGGACGGAGTGTGATGTTTTATGTCCAACCACCACAGAATGAGCTATAACTAATGCGACTCAAGTGTAAAAACATTTATTTTACTTTTTAATAAAAATGGAAAAATGTAATATATGACTAAACAAAATAAAACTAGATTTTCCTGTCAACATGTTGATTTCTTTTCTTACAGAAAAGTTAAGACAAGCATCAGAACACAGTCACAAACTTTATGATCCCCAATCATAGCATCAATTTAGCCAAAACAAAACCCAACCGCTTTTGTGAACGTTTTCACATTCAAATACTTACTGTTGCATCAAATTGTGCAGAGAGCTGTAAGGGTGGGATGAACTGTGGCACAGCAGGAGGGATGACGGTCACTGTCTGTTGGAGAACAACTTCTGACACAAGGGATCTCTGCTTTAATGCACCTGCATGACAAAAGGTACACGTGCACGTCAACACAATTTTAGATGGTAAATAAATCAGCACAATTAGTGTTCAGAAAACATTACTGCAAAGATTTTTGTTCTAACATAGCAGTGTTTGTGGGTGATAGAAAATGCCTGAATAAAAGTCTAATGTACCACAATTCCCAAAAAATAAATATGTACCACATCTCAAGGGACTGTTACTGTGCAATATACCTGCATTCGTCTTTCTCACTTTCACTGGTTCTGTTGTAGTGACTGCTGTAACTTCCAACTCTTCCTTAGGCATCTGGGACACCTTCTGCAAAAAAAGCTTCTCCAGACTCTGTGCCATAAAAACAATGTCATCTCCAGGCTGTGAAGAAAAGAAAACACATATATATATTGTAATAAAGTAAAAGCATTTAGCGCACCATGTACACTTATGACAATCCTGTCTGAACTGCATTAATACTTGAAAAGAATCTTCAGCACTGCGATAGCCGAAAATAAAATGAAAATAATAATCTGGCATGCTGGGTGGGTGAGTGTGAACTACCTGATTTGCATTATGACAGAACAGTAATAGGGATCAGTGGACATTATTTCAGTTTAGAGATCTATTTTCACATTACAAAAGTACCTCACAGCTAAGTCACTATATGTCTATTATTATTGAAATGCACTTTACAGTTCATGTTGGTGTGTTATACAGCACAACAGTATTCTCTTACCCGGTTGTACATGTAGCAGTTGGTAAACATGCTGTTGAAGTCTTGTATACACTCAAGCGATTGGCAGTAATATTTGTTCTGAAGACGCTTCTTAATAGTGCCCAGATCCATAGGATTTGTAACAATTGAATAATAGTCCTGAAAGGCAACAAAGACACTCGTGTTAACGTCTTCCCTTCCCAGATTGCATTTAATTGAACTTATCCAGACATCCAGACAGAAAACCTGTGATTAAAAATCTCAGCATAACATTTACAGTCAGACTGTAACACTCCACTTAAATGTCAATGAGATTCTTACAACTTACTGGGAGCCGCAGTGCTACTGCATCGACAGGCTGGCGAAAGGGCCAAGAAAAGTGATGCCTCCATAAAGCTTTGATTACCACCTTGTCGAGATACTGTAGTTGATTGGTTACGCGTCCAGGCTTTTTGGGATTTAAGACCTCTGGTGGAGGAGGATTTCCACTCACATTGGGACAGGCTTTCACATCAGACATTGTGTTGTCCAAAGGCCAAGAACGAGGAAACTGTCTGAAGTATGCTTTGCTGCAACTTAGTGCTCATCACACGCTTTCCTAAACAAGGAGTGAAGAGTAGTTTCCAGTAAGAACATAAAAGGAGACATGGCATTGTGAAAAAACAGTGAAAGTCAGTCTCTTCTTAATACTATATCAGTATTGAAACTTATCCTGCCTTTATGTCTCTAACGTCCTTAAGACTATGAACCAGCATTTATGCTTAATGTGACTGCTTCGGTAAGAACATTCAAACTCAGTTCAACCTTAAACACAGCATGTATTGACAACGTGAAGATTTAAAAGGGATACGTCTGAAGATATTTCATACTTACTTACTGTCAATAAATCCTTGAAAAGATCCCAACCAACAAATAATGAATCCTACCAACAAGTATTGTCTGTGTCACTTCAAATATGATTTAATCCATGACTGAAAGTAGTCCCCAACAAATGTACTACTTATCCATTTCAGGAAAGTTTGCTTAAAAAAAAAAAAAAAACAGTCGCAGACTCACAACTAATTTTAGAAAATTACCTAATTATTCGAAACTTGTTACTCATTTCTTTCAGATTTTCAGTAGCAATACCACAGACAAAGAAAATATTGTTGGTTTTTGTCTTTTCATTGGATTTGTTGGCAAGAAAATTATTGAATAATCTTCTTTCTACTTTAATACAGAATTATATGAAAGGCTCAAATTAACAAGGCAAGCTGCTATTCTACTGTTTCATGCAGGTGGGATGTGATCACCTGCTCATGAATCCTATACTATTATGCCCCAAATACCTACTGACAGGTTTAAATCTACTTGGAACAAATCATATGGAAAGGGGAAAACATGTCCAATGCCACTACTCATCTCTATCTCCCCGACATGGTGAGAAAATAACTTGTTGACTATAATGGTCAATATTGCTTACAATGACAAATTCAAAATGCCACTTAAATGGTAAGCAACACTCTCAAGAATACAATGGACGCACAAGAGAGGTACCTTTCCAAAACATGGGTAATACTGCCACCTACAGCATATCTCCAGTCAGCATTTTAGCTCAGCAACATACACATAAAACCTTACCATAAACCTTTCCAACACTTTCAGTATTGGAAAAGGTAAAGTACTAAAACAATATAGGAGATATATCATGCTACGCAGTACGTCCCACAAACACTGCCTACAGTCACAGTTGCAATAGAAAACGTATCATTTAGAAAGAGGTTTATATAAGTAAACTCCTGCTTTCTACAAATTGAAGTTGGCTGTTCAAGGAATTAAAAAAGCTGATTAAATAGACCAAATGTTTATTCTGATGTGCTTTGAAAAAGCAGTTTAACTACATATAAAAGCTTAATAAGCCAAACAGCTAAGCAGATTCAAAAAAGGAGAGCTATACAACCTGCCTCGATCTGCAGTCAAAATGTTTGCCTGTCACACCAATTGTTTTCATTTGTAACCCAACCCAAATAATTTACATTGCAAGTTCTGTTTATCTTAGTTGCATTTTATTTTATGTTTTTAAATATGACAAATGAACACAACACTTTGAGAATTTAATAAATCCAGTGAAGTCCAGCGCATCTTATTTTGACCCTTTTATGGGAGGGGGGAGATGTCTAGCATGGTGAATTTCAAGCAGCATAAGACCCACACTTATTGTGTACTGAATGATGAGCTCCTTACAGTCCACTATGACTTGGTGATGAGTTTATCATTCAGTTGCAAAATTGGGGGTCATATGCTATTTGACATTCAATTTTTTTTTTATACAAAAAGTATTAATCTAACAAAAGAATACTCATGTTTGGACATAGAAGAAACTCGCAATACAAATGTCCCGAATTGTGTTGCATTTCCGCAAGTGACAACCAAATTGCTTGCCAGATGCTGGTTTGGCAAGGAATTTACTATTGTTTGGGGAACTACTAACAATAATGGTGAAGTGCATAGATTAAATGATGAAGCAGTTAATTGAACACCTAATAAATACATAATGAAAATAATAACTTTGAGCAGACTTTAATACATTACAAAGTTAAGATTGATCACGATCTTATTGTAAAAGCATGGTATGTGAGGGGGATTATAGAGTGTTTTCTGTCTAACAAACAACTATCTAGAGATAGATCCGGATCCAATTATCCTATAAAACTCTTACTGTCCAATATTAAAAAGTCATAGTAGTAGTCATCGTCATCATCATAGTAGTAAAAAAACGCTGTTCGACTCCATTTCCAGGCAAAGAATCAAAATGTTTCAAACATACAAAGATGGTTTAATTGCAAAAATACACTATTCAGGCAGCCTCAAGAAAAACAGCCTGATGGATTAAGGTCAACTGTTTTGGCACACAGTAAGATGGTGACCACAAAATATTTGTGGCTTTGGCAGACTCTGGACGATATAAAATATCCTTTAGTAGACAAAAAGTTTTGTTATGAAAAAATTAATCAGGGATGCTGTAAATGTGGAAAGCTCCCGCACACTCAGATCAGTGACTTCATCACAGATATTGGAGATATGAAAATGAGCACTGTGGGCAGTGTACAAGGCAAAGATAGTGGAAAGATTGGCATATCTGCCACTAAGTATGCCATTCATTCTACAATTACGAAAACTCCTGTGACAGCTGCCATGAAGCCAACCAACAGAATACCTTCTGTTTGTTCTGCATTCTGTTTTCAAAATAACAAGCATTTTACAAACCCTGGCCCTGCATGCCCATTCCTAATCTTGAATAACGTTTAAATTGCCAATCGAGGATGAAGACGCGTCAGAAGAAAAACTAATGTATAAGGCTGTTTTTAAAAACGTACCCAGTGTCCCATCAACTATTTAACACTCACAATAACAGCTATTTCTGCAAACACACTGCTGCCTGACATCGTGTTACTGGTTGCATTTAGTATTGTACAGATTTAGCTCAGTCATACCTCTAGTAACGTAACATGCCATGTAGAAGCGATCTGTCACTTAAACTCCCTAGTGTTGTAATGCTGTACCGCACATTAAAAAAACGCCAATTTATGATACCAGTATTTTAAACATTTAGCTGGCAATCTAAACGTTTGTGAAAATCTGACACGCGTACTGAAAGATGGGCTGAGCTATTTAGAGATCGATTTAACAACCAATTTATGGATTTATCTCATAATTGTTTTAAACGTTGCGTAGTGTTTTGAACCGCACACATGGCTGCATGGTGCACTGTTGACAGTGCTCGAGCCAACACGTGAAGCCACCACCACGCCCACTGGTTATTTAGCATGTGCACTGCTGAGAGCATAACTGTACAATGAAAAATGAGAGGATCGAGAGGGCGATGAAGCTTGTTGTCAGAGCTTCGCTTTCCAATTTTCTGTTGCTTCGACGAAACGTGTAACTGACGCAGCGGCAATTTAGCCTACGCAGTAACGTTAGCTAACATCTGCTACTGCAACTTTAAAAAATGCTAACATGGCGAGGCGCCTTATCCTTAGCCTGCTTGCTAGCTACCTAGCGGTCGATACTCGATAACTAATGATAGTTTCCCCCCCTAACGCCATCTGTAAAGTTTTGTTTTATCTACCGCGACAAGGCCGAAATATCTTGTCAGATGCATTTTTCAACCACTTCGCGCAAGCATCTAACGTTAGCATAGCTAACACAGCTAACGCTACATTCTGGCTGGCTGTTGAGAAGTGGTTGCGCTACACGTAAACGTTATAGGCTCCCAAGCTATGTTAGCTTTCGCAAACGTTTGATAAATTAGCTAGTAGAAACATCAGCCATCTTATTAGAATGTCACCTTTGGCAAACATGGCAATTTGGCAAGCATTACCGTGCTAGCATTACCTTCCAAGATATCACGGGCTCTTGCGTTCAACTCTTCAGTAGCAGACGTCTCTACGGCAACCGCCTCAAATTTATACCCTTCAGCTCGAGGCTCTAGAACTGATTGGTCACAACACCACTTACACGTGCTACAGTTCGCTTTTCTGCAGAGAAAGGCGCTGGAAACAATTTATTTCATGTAAGAAACGTAACCCTCTTTGTCTCCTGTAAATGTGCAGCTAACTGTGGCTTTTCAGGGTTAGGTAAAGATTTTTGTGAAGTTCTTCCAAACAAAATGGTGGCTCTATGTCACGGAAGGATCCTGGAGCATTATCAATCGATGCGAATACTGACTGACACGTGCAACGTTCAGAGTCCTGGTGTTAATAAAGTCACTCGTCTGAATGTCCGCCTGTTAGTGAGGCTGTAGCAGCTTACAGGCGGTGGCTCTGTGACTGCTAACGCAGGCGGTAATGTGTCTGTGAAGCGAGAGGAAGGGAAAACTGGAATCTGGGCGGAGTGGTGATTTCAGGTGCTGACCCAGAAGCGGAAAACCTGGGTTCATTGACCACATAAAAGCTACCAACCCCACTCCACTAGAAATAAATACAATATTTACTATGTGGTACAATACCATGATTATGTGCCTCTTTTGCAGGATGCAGAAAACGACACGTTGTTAACAATAACAAGACGTGTGTGATATTTCCCTTGTTTCTAAGTTCACTGTTTTGCAGAGTAGACGTTTTTCATCTGCAAATTCAAATTTCAAAAATACAAAATTAAGGACAAAATTCACCAAATAGTAGAATATCAAATGTTGGAATAAGAGTTTTTCTTAGTATGGAACGAAGAGAGTTCTTAGTATTAAAATTGGGGAATAGAGTTTGGACTTTACCAGGTGACCGCGAACTAGACATAACTTTACTTCCTGTGAACTGGAAATTCAGAACAACTCAGCCATGTGTTAGTGTCTGAGCCAAATTTGGTTTGAAGTTGGATTAGTTTTATTGTGTTCACGATTGACCACAACGTGAATACAATGTTTTGATAAAATAACAGTCTAAAAATGTCAATTAGCATGGACTAGCAACATTACTAGTATCAATAGTGAAATCAATTCAAGTGTAGGCTATTTGTATACTGTGCAATATCACAAAAGTTTCAGTGGGATCACAAGGCATACCAGAGATATTTCAGCTCATTGAAAACCATTGCTAATTATTAATTCTGGAATCAGGATCTCAATTAAGGTCTATTACTGTTTTATTCACAAACATATATGTCTTCCCTGAATGCTGTGGGCGTGGGCTGAATTTACTAATTATGAAATAGGCCCTACTTGTCTCATGCTGTCTATATGCAAGCATTAGTGAACCAACTATAGGCCAAATGAAAAAGAAGCACTGATGAGCACAAATCGATCTCCTCAATTAATAAATTAATAAATGCTAGAGTCATTTTTATCCTAATTTCTTATTTGGTTTCTTGGACCTTGAAGCTTTGATACAAATTAAAACTGAGTATATAATTTATAATTATGTGCCTGCATATATAAGGCATATATTAGTATGCTGCATATTTATTCGACTTATTCATCTTCCGTGTCAAAACCTCAGCACGTAACTAGTCCCGCAGCTTTGAGAAACCCCAGACAATATATATATATATATATATATATATATATATATCAAAATATAAGGAATGGTGTGCTATGACTTTTCTTTAGAGTAACCATGGCAACATGGTACGTTTTATGTCATTTTTAGACAACTTCAGATTTTATAATTGGTGTGTATTACACAGAATGTTCAGAGCTAGAGTGGATGACATCACGTGCACTCTAACTGCCATCCCTGAAAGGTTTCCTAAAAGAAAAATCAGACAAACTCTTTAAAATATATGATATTGATAACAATTATAATGCTAACAATGATATATCTTAATAATTGTAATAAATGATGTACATGTACGTTACGTATGTAACGGCAATGTACGTGTGCACTTATATAGACCCCTCATTAGCATTAGCAGCTAGCTTGCTGGCATTGCTTATTGATAAATGATCAATGATGTCATTATAAGATTGCAAAATAACAAGTGGGGGCGGGCTAGCTTGCTAGCATTAGCATTATCAGCTAGCTTGCTGGCATTTTTCATTGATGTATGAATTTAATGCTTCCATAAACATTTGAAACCTTTCTCTGTCTCTCTTCAGGTGACAAAGAAGCTTGCTGGTGCAGCTTCTGAAACAGCTTCCTGGGTTACCAGTGTTGGTATGTTGGCTTTCCAGGATGGCGGCCAGATTGATGACGCCGAATCTTTGGGATGGACCCCCGGAGGCACCTCCCATCTCATAGAGGCATAGCGGTCACAGCTGGAGGGGAAGCACGGATGCTCGGCCCGACTGTTGCCAAGGCGATACAGAGGATCTCCTGAGGATCCCCTGGGAATCTCCTGGGATGAGTGGAGGCTCCACTGGTGCAATGATCCTGCCAGTCCTCACTACAGCTGTTGCTTTCCTTTTCCCCTAGCTGGGTCGTAACCTAAAGACTGCCCACATACCATCATGGCTGCAGTGAACTGAAACCTGGCTCTGTGAGCAGTCTGCCATGAGTAAGTAAATTTCCCAGGCTGTTATATCTTCTTTGCTTGGAGAAATTAACTGCCCGGTACTGGACCTAAGTCCCACATCGTCTGAGGTTTTACTTTCCCAGCAAAGTGGTTCCACAAAGGGTTTGTATCTTGATGCTTCACGTGAACAGTGAGAAATCTACTGGCCTGAATGCAAAATACAAATTTTGTATATCACAAATTGAATGCAAGAATAAGGGAAAGCACGACTGTATTTTATATTCTAAGCATAGATTTATATACTGTCAAAGCAAATCAAAATATGTTTTGTATGCATCAAATGTGTCAATATCAGTCGAGTTAAGCTCAATGTCTTCGTTTTAACTTAAGTGTCAAAACTAAGTTTGCAATGTGGGCAAAAAACAAAGCTTTACTTTTAAATGTCAGATTTGGTGGTTATCCTGTAAAGGTGCAATATAATATCTTGCCAGAACTTTAGTTTAAAATGTTCAAATAATGAATTAACACTATCAACAATGTGTGAAGGAGCCACTGTGATGATCAAGACCTCCATCTGTTGTATTTCAGAGTTATCTACTGAAATGAGCATGCTCACCAGCCAGCCCCAACCTGTCCTGTGTTGTAATACCACTTTGTGACACTAGACGCTGTGTGAGTCAGTGGAGCGTCAAGTCTGCTCTCAGTCCCACGAAGAAGAACAACTTCCTGCAGAGCTTGAAGTTATCATCACAGAAACACAGAAATGGCTGAATCTCCTGAAAGGCGATATTCATCTGCATCCCGAAAGACCGCTGCCGACAAGAAACCTCGTTCAACGGTGAAGAAAAGAAGCAACACGAGTAACTCTCGATGTGGTTTTCCACCGCTGGAGACAGCTCCTGAGAGTAAAGAGATGCGGTTTGATGCCGAGCTCGCAACTTTCCTGTTAGCCTGGTGAGTAGCATCCATGTTAGCTCTTTAGCTAAAAGTATAATCAGTGCAACGACTGTCAAACCGTACCGACAAACATTTCAGGTGGTGATATTGATACTGTTCTTAGAATTGTGCCTGTTCCTCTCGGCTGTTGTACAGCTAGTTACGTCAGTAACTTTAGACTCATTTTGTAAGTGACTGACTGTGAATTGAGATTGTATGGACTCAGTAGACCGAGTGAATACATGTCGATCACTTTACATTACTGTTAGGAGATCAGCCATGATTTAAAGTGCACTAGGTATCAGGAGATTTCAGCATAACTCTGTCTGTATCAGGACCTGAGCCAGTACAGATGCAGTGTCGCCTCCACCTGTCTCACCAACGGTAGAGTACAGACACAGCGAGGAGGGACTAGGTGAGTAACATGCTATCATTCACTTTTAAAAGTAAGATTTGTCTAAACCATTGTGATTAAATCAGACCCACAGTATATACATGTTCATAGTAGGAACTACTCAATAAGAACTCTGCTTAATGACTTTACTGCCCAAAGCTATACAACTCTAAAAACAACCACAATATGATGATGGATTTCACTCTAGTTTACAACGCAGGTCTGATGTAATCTGTTGCAATAACCGTTAATAATGCACTGCAAACAAGTTGTGCACGTGTAAAAAGAAAAACAAGTCTTTGTGAATAAAACTGAACAAATGACCAGTGGAGAGGTAACGCAGAGACACTGACAAAGTGCTTTGTGTAAAACCTTGTGCTTTGAGTCATATTTACAGCTGAATCTAACTGGACAATGACTGTCCAATCAGAGGGCAGGTGGTTTTGTTGCCTTTATATCCTGAAAGGTGTAGTCGATTTTCAAGCCTGCGCCGTCATCCACCTTGAAAACCTACTAAAATAAAAGCAGTTTGTATTTTGTGTAATTGCATTTCCACACAGATCGTAGTTAAATGTTTAAGATGAGTTGAAATGATATTCTGTTTATTACATTTAAGTCAACATCACGACTGCCTCAGAAAACAACATGGATGTGATTATTAATATATTTGGCTTGAATATTACAATTAAAATACTTGTTTGGAAACTTGATGTCTCTGATTTGTTGTTAAGGAACTTGTTGTGATAGAGTAATGAAGAACTACTCTGTAACAACTAAAAGTTAAACTACAAATAAAATTTTGCGTATGTGAAACAATTGCGCTTGTGTTGAAGAGATTTGTATTTGTTGTACTAAATTTTCACACAAATATTAACATTTGAAACCTTTCTGTCTCTCTCTCCCTCCAGGTGACAAAGACGCTCACTGGTGCTGCTTCTGAAACAGCTGCCTGGGTTACCAATGTTGGTATGTTGGCTTTCCAAGATGGTGGCTGGATTGACGACACCGCATCTTCGAGGTGGACCCCCGGAGGTGACTATTGTCACATTGAGGCATAGCGATCCCAGCTGGAGGGTAAGCACAGGATGCTCAGCCTGACTGTTGCCAAGGTGATCCTGAGGAGTGGAGGCTCCACTGTTGGAGGAGGACACATGGGGCGGAGGAGACGGCCCTCCTCATCCAGGATCTCCACTTCACCCTGGACGTCCCGTTGCTGGATTCTCTCTGCATCCAGGACATATGGAGTACACAGAGGCTCCACCTCAGCTCCACTCAGGACCCACCAGGTGTGCAGCAGAGACTGGTAGTCTGACAGAGGGTGGGCTCAGCCTTCTGGTTCCCACCTTAACCAGTTTATCCCAGGTACAGGTGTGTCTCATAGCTTGTGATTAAGTATATTGTGTATTATCATTTAATGCAAACAAAAAAGGAGTGCACACAACAAAGCAGCAGGCACATTAAAAATTTCTCCAGGAATTTTCTAGTGTAATATATATTTCAACTAGTGCTCCCTAAAATACAAATTGTGTATTGTTCAATTTACTTTCATATCAAAATTACCATTTTTAATTAGAAATATAAGGGAATGGTGCAAAAATGCTTTCCAGCTGTACGACATGATTGTTTCACATGTTTTTCTGTAATCACAATCAAAACATTAATACATCAAAGTTGCTTGGAAAACACTGCACTTTTAAGATACCTAATATTTTAACTCATAAATACCTTCTTAATAATTTACACTTTTTGACCACAAGATGGAGCCATGGGCAAAAATGTAATTTATACTGTTTAACTAAAGAGATTCGATGGCAGAAGCTTGAGGGAAGTTGTGGTTTGTGTTTTTGATAACCAGAAGTGAT
>NW_019525119.1:575657-576182 GCF_002814215.2 Seriola lalandi dorsalis
CCCGCCTCTGCATCTCGTTTCAGGAGAGAAGCTTCGACTGCAAAATATGCGGTAAAAGTTTCAAAAGGTCGTCCACGCTGTCGACGCACCTTCTCATCCACACCGACACCCGGCCATACCCGTGTCAGTACTGCGGGAAGAGGTTCCACCAGAAGTCCGACATGAAGAAACACACTTTCATCCACACAGGCAAGTGGAGCAGAAACACAGAAGCCTCATCCGGCACGAGTCAAATTGTTGCTCTTCCTATAATTTATATAATAATAATAATAATAATAATAATAATAATAAAAATGTTTTCTAATCGTTTTTTCAGGTGAGAAGCCGCACAAATGTCAGGTGTGTGGTAAAGCGTTCAGCCAGAGCTCCAACCTCATCACACACAGCAGGAAACACACCGGCTACAAACCTTTCGGCTGCGACCTGTGCGGCAAAGGCTTCCAGAGGAAGGTGGATCTGAGGAGACACAAAGAGACGCAGCACGGACTGAAGTGACCGAACACAACCTGTCCTGTCACCTGACTG